>NC_143017.1:104500291-104674041 GCF_055824585.1 Amblyomma mixtum | reverse complement strand
CCTGCAGTGCGCTACATTTTGCACGTCTCCGTATGGGCTTGGTAAGTTGCGCTGGTGTAAGGGTGAAACGAGATGATTTTGCGGGTACACGGAGTAGTAAAGGCTGTCGGATTTTCATTTGGTACATTCCTACAACGTGTCAGACAAAAATTCCTGTTTCCGTGGCGTGGCGGAAGAGATGATATTGTTGGATGTGCCACAGACAGGAGGAGGAACGGTCAGTGTTCCCTATATTTTTCAAGAAGCGTATGTCTTTAAACTATACTGAGATTTATTATGCTTGCCACGGGATGAATTAGTGAAGGAAAAAATGGTGAAAATAACTTTTTGCATTCTCAACCACAACGCCTTTGCCTTTCTCGTTTTGTCGTGGTTTCGCTCTTGATTTCCATATTTCCTTGGTTCGAAGCACAGCTTATTAAGAAACATGCCCTCTTATTCCTCGTTGTGATACCTTAGAACAGCGAGAAGCGAGGAAGCCGATAAGGCGACTTTTTAGCGCCGCGGCTGTGCCTGAGTTCGCCTCTTTCTCCGTTATTTGTTTTATAAGATGTGCGGATAAAATCTTGTTGCCTTTAGTGCATTGAAGTAATTATTCTTCACAGTTCTATTTAATGTCTTACTGTCGTGAATGTTTTATGCCCACTTGCGGCATAAGAAAAGAATACGTAGCTTGAAGGGCGCCGTACTCGCGGACACAAGGTAAGATGTTTTGTGTATCTTCTTTTTTTTTTCAGTTCTCTTTAGGCAGTTGACTGGCAGAAGAGGCCCACACCTAATTCGTATGAATCATACAATGTTTGCAATAATTTTTGCCGAAAAAGGAAACGCTTACAAAGTGACTGATTGACCTCTGCTTCCATAGAAGCCCAGAATCTTTTAACAAGTGACGTTCATTGAATCCAAGCTGATCTCTGCCCTATGCCAAGTTAGCCTTACATTTAAAGGTTACCTGAATGTCTTGTTCTTGATGATCATGTCACTCACAGCCGACCTCGAAACGCTCGAGGCCTTAATTAAAAGATCATATGTTGTGCTAGCGGCTTCGTAAAGCCTATCACTCCTGATCACTTTGTGGCTTGACCGTCTGATTAGATTGGAAACATTGATAGTTTTCATTTCCACGCTTACATGTCTCGTATAGCATCGCTGTTTTTTAGTGAATAAAATGATGTTTCCTCTTTAATATTTGTTGCTGATTATCTACTGGACTTTTTCTTTTAAGCTTACAGTCCAGTGGGGTTTGCTTCCAAGCCGTGTAGTGGAGCCCTTATTGCATCATGGAAGCCCTTTTCTACGGAGGGAGGGTTATTAGTGTTCGTTGTACCTTCAGGAGATTTGGGCTCCGGGGATACATAAGCCACACGGCGTGGCTCGGACTAAAACTCCCCCTGGGTTCTGAGCTTTCTGCGACGGGCGTACCTACAATGCAGTTAACTTTCTAAGCTCCGAGGATGAGCTCTTTCAGTTCCTGTGCCTACTCATAAACTCGCTCTGCACTCGGCCGAAAAGCCAGCTTTATGGATACGGGCCGATACCTGTGCACCTGAAGCTTTGAAGCAGCTCTGAAATGAAAGAGAAATAAAAAAAAAAAACCACCACAATGGAGCTCGATTTGGATTGGAGTGAATGTGCTATGCTATAAAGAGATAGAGAACAGTTTTTGATTTAGGGCTATATCAGCCCACATTGTGAATCGCAGCGTCGCATAGCAGCAAAGCGAAATTGCGCAATTGCTATATCCTGTCCTCTGATCAGGATATACCTCTGCATACCGCAAATACAACACACACATTAACGAGATAGGCAAATATGCTGTCGCTAACCCTTTAGCCTACTTTGCTTTTACTGGATACGTCAGACTAACATGAACAAACCACACCCAAAAGGAGCGATGGGGATTGACTGACCCTCCACTATTCATCAACCAAAGCACTGTTATGCTCTGTAACCCACTCTCTCATGTAATATACCTTAAAGACCCCGCTTCAACGGGGTCTTTAAGGTATAAATAAATAAATAAATAAATAAATAAATAAATAAATAAATAAATAAACAAGCAAATAAATAAATAAATAAATAAATAAATAAATAAATAAATAAATAAATAAATAAATAAATAAATAAATAAATAAATAAATAAATAAATAAATAAATAAATTGTAATGTGGAAACTCGCACAGTTATTGTGGTCGGGCACAGTCCTTGTCCCAGCAGTGCTGCTCAGCAGGCCGGCGTTCGCAAGCGCGCACCCGAGCTTCGTCAGCTTCGTCTTCTGTCTTCTTCTGTCATCTTCCTCTCCTTCGGCAGCGCTAGCCGCTGAGGCAGCAAACCCCAATTCTCTTTATTACAATACTCCCGGGGTGAAAAGGCGCCATCCTGGCGGCCTAAGGGCACGAGACGAGAGCTGGGTCGTAGTAAGGCTTCAGGCGGTCTAAGTGCACGATTTCACGGCCGCGGCGGCGATGGTCCGACGAAGGCGTGATGGGCTCCACAAGATAATTAACTGGCGATGTCTGCTGAACAACGCGATAGGGACCCTGGTATTTGCTCAGCAGTTTTGTAGACTGTCCTGGGCTGGAGGAGGGCACCCAAAGCCAAACCAAGGAGTCCGGAAGATAATGCGGCGGCAGACCGGGAGAAGCGGCGCGGGAGCTGTTCTGACGGTGCTGGTCGTGTGAAGTAAAGGAACGCGCGAGTTGGCGGCATTCTTCGGCATGCGCAGCGGCCTGAGAGACGGTTGTAAATTCGGACGAATCGGGGCGGTAAGGGAGTATGGTGTCCATGATGGAGGAAGGCTCGCGTCCGTACAGAAGAAAATACGGGGAAAAACCAGTAGTGGCTTGCGTTGCAGAGTTGTAGGCGTATGTAACGAAAGGTAGAACGCGGTCCCAGTCTGAGTGATCGGCAGAAATGTACTTGGCCATCATGTCTCCGAGGGTCCGGTTAAAGCGCTCGGTCATGCCGTTGGTCTGCGGATGGTACGAAGACGTCGTGCGGTGAACGATATGACACTCCCGAAGGAGGGCTTCCACGACGCCGGACAAGAAGACGCGACCCCGGTCGCTGAGCAATTCCTGAGGCGCACCGTGACGAAGAATGAGGTTCTGAAGTATGAAACCGGCTACGTCAGAGGCCGTCGCAGCTGGCAACGAGGCAGTTTCGGCATAGCGCGTGAGATGATCCATGGCGACGATGATCCAGCGGTGCCCCGCGGCAGTGATGGGAAGAGGGCCATAAAGGTCTATTCCAACACGGTCGAATGGCCGGGCGGGACACGGTAAAGGTTGCAGAGGAGCAGGGGAGTGCGGTGGAGGGTTCTTGCGACGCTGACATTCCAGGCAAGAGCGTACGTACTGGCGGACAAAACGGTACATGCCCCGCCAATAATACCGAAGGCGTAGGCGGGTAAAAGTTTTCAGGAGACCGGCATGAGCGCATTGCGGGTCATCGTGGTAACTGGCACAAATGGCGGAGCGGAGATGCCTTGGAATCACGAGCAGCCATTTGCGACCATCGGGGAGGTAGTTCCGACGGTACAGCAGCTGGTCGCGCACGGCAAAGTGATGGGCTTGACGTCGGAGCGCTCGAGAAGGGAGGCGCGCTGAGCTGTTGGCTAGCAAATCCAGAAGAGAAGTAATCCAAGGATCCTTGCGCTGCTCAGAAGCCATATCAATAGTGTCGAGAGAAGGTGTGAGGCCGGAAATAGATGGTGGGTCAGGCTCAGAGGTCACAGGGGAGCGCGAGAGAGCGTCGGCGTCGGAGTGTTTACGACCGGAACGATAAATGACCCGAATGTCGTAATCTTGTAAACGCAGAGCCCAACGAGCGAGGCGGCCAGATGGATCTTTGAGTGACGACAGCCAACAAAGGGCATGGTGATCGGTAATGACATCGAACGGGCGCCCGTATAAGTAAGGACGAAATTTTGTGATCGCCCAAATAATCGCCAAACATTCTCTTTCTGTGACGGAATAATTAGTCTCCGCTTTGGTGAGCGCACGGCTGGCGTAAGCAACGACGTACTCATGGAAACCAGGTTTCCGCTGAGCTAGAACGGCACCGAGACCAATGCCGCTGGCGTCTGTGTGCAGTTCTGTTGGCGCGGAAGGGTCGAAATGGCGCAAGATCGGAGGAGAGCTGAGGAGCTGGCGCAGCGTTCCAAAAGCCTCGTCGCATGCAGGGGACCAAGCCGACAAGTCGTGGCTACCAGCGAGAAGTTGCGTCAGCGGGGCGATAACGGCAGCAAAATTCTTGATGAATCGGCGAAAGTAGGAGCAAAGGCCAAGAAAGCTTCTGAGTTCTTTCAGAGATGTGGGCTTGGGAAAATCAGCAACTGCGCGGAGCTTGGCAGGATCCGGGAGTACACCATCCTTGGACACGACGTGGCCTAGGATAGTCAGCTGTCGAGCGCCGAAGCTACACTTTTTCAAGTTAAGCTGCAGGCCAGCGTCACTGAGACAGCGAAGAACACTCTCGAGGCGAAGAAGATGAGACGCAAAATTTTGGGAGAAGATGACAACGTCGTCCAAGTAGCAGAGGCATGTCTGCCATTTAAGGCCACGGAGGATGTTGTCCATCATACGCTCAAAAGTGGCAGGCGCGTTGCAGAGACCGAAGGGCATCACATTAAATTCATACAGTCCATCAGGCGTGATGAAAGCTGTTTTCGGGCGATCGACGTCGGCCATCGGCACCTGCCAGTACCCAGAGCGCAGATCCAACGAAGAAAATTACTCCGCTCCCTGCAGGCAATCCAGCGCGTCGTCTATACGAGGCAGGGGGTAGACGTCCTTCCGAGTAATTTTGTTTAGCCGGCGGTAGTCGACGCAGAATCTAATGGATCCGTCCTTTTTCTTGACGAGCACGACCGGAGAAGCCCACGGGCTGTGAGAGGGCTGGATCACGCCGCGATGTAGCATGTCGTTCACCTGTTCATCAATGATGCGGCGCTCGGCGGAGGAGACGCGGTAGGGGCGTTGGCGCAAGGGTCCATGGGTTCCAGTGTCGATATGGTGGCGAACCGCTGCGGCACGACCCAACGGTGCTTGAGGAGAGTCGAAGGATGCGCGGAAGCGCTGCAGCAAAGCGATGAGCTGGGCGCGTTGGTGAGGTGGTAGAGCGGCATCGACAGAACGGGAAAACATATCCGTGGAGGACGGGTCGGCGACGTCGGCGGGAGGAGTGAGGGCGTTGATGTCATGGGCGTCAGCGTCATCAAGGACAGGAGAAGCGTCGTCGAGTTCGATGACATCAACCGTGCCAAGCGATTCTCCCCGAAGTAAAGTAGTGGGGAAAGGCAACGGGTTCGCGACGTACAGAGCGCCACAACCACCAGCAAGTGTGAGCACGGCATGAGGGAGCAAGACAGACTTGCGGTGCGCACAAAGAGGTGATGGTGAATAAAGGACAGTAGCGTCAGAGAGGGCAGCACAAGTCAGCGGCACGAGAACAGAAGAGAAAGGTGGCACGTCGACGTCGTCAGCGGCGAGAATAGGCGCGGCGGTAACAGGGGAGGTGTCCACAAGAGCATCACACAGCGGCGACAAATCAATTTCCGCACGTGCACAGTCAATGATGGCGTGATGCGCGGACAGAAAATCCCACCCGAGGATGATGTCATGAGAGGAGCGGGCGAGAACGAAGAACTCAATGGTGTATGGGAGGCCTTGGATGACGAGGCGGGCAGTGCACGCTGCGATAGGGCGAATGGGGTCAGCGCTGGCGGTGCGAAGCGAAAGGTCGGAAAGCGGCGTCATCACTTTTTTTAATTTGCGGCACAAGTTACGACTAATGATGGACACGGCAGCACCAGTGTCAATAAGCGCGTCAACAGGAACACCTTCAACGATAACTTCAATAACGTTCATAGGGCTTGAGACGGTCGTTGACGGCGCAGTTCTTGCCTCCGGAACTGCGGCGCCTAGTTTTCCGCTTGAAGAGGTGGGGACCGGCGGCGCATAGGAGAGAGCGAACGGCGTCGAGGAGACGGTGACCGATGGCTTCGGTTGTAAGAGTCGGAGCGAGGCGGAGAGGGATTCGGAGGCGGCAGAGGAGAAGAGACAGGGACGGAGGGAAATGAAGCGCCGTACGTTGGCGAGCGCCCGTAGTCGTAAGGACCGGATCCTCGCGTGCGGCACCAGCGGGCCACATGACCAGCGAGACCGCAGGCATAGCATATGGGGCGGTTATCAGGGGTGCGCCACGGATTCACAGGGCGGGGACCGGTGCGAGGCAAAGGATGGTGAGTGCGTGGCAGTGCAGGGGCGAGCTGCTGCTGAGGGTAGACGTTGACAGGCGGCGCATAAGTTGGAAGAACCGGCTGAGGTCGTGGCCGGACGACTGCTTCTGCGTATGTCAACGGTGCAGTGACCAGAGTAGGTGAATTAGTGGGCGGCAGGACCTCAGCTACCTGCTCCTGGATTACACGCTGAATCGAAGGCGATAGTGATGGCGTTGTGGCGGGTTGGGAGCTAACCATCGATAACTGACGGGCGACCTCCTCTCGCACAAACTGCTTGATGTGCTGAAGAAGGGTCGTCTGATCGTTAGCAGGACCGCCTACCGCCAAGCTCGAAAGGTTGTCGTCCGTGCAAATGACACGCCGGGTGGCATGACGCTGTTTTCGGAGCTCGTCGTAGCTCTGACACAAAGAGACGACGTCTGAGACGGTTTGAGGATCTTTAGACACGAGCATTTGAAATGCGTCGTCCTCAATCCCTTTCAGAATGTGCTTGATTTTGTCACCCTCGCTCATAGATGGATTGAGCCGTTTACACAAGTCAACAACGTCCTCGATGTAGCTGGTGAAATTCTCGCCATTTTGCTGGGCACGACTGCGCAGACGTTGTTCGGCGCGAAGTTTTCGGACAGCGGGGCGGCCGAAGACGTCAGTCAGGCTGGTTTTGAGAGCCGCCCAGGTAGTAAAATCCGCCTCGTGGTTGCGGAACCACAAGTTGGCGACGTCAGTCAAGTAGAAGATGACGTTCGTGAGCTTAACGACGTCATCCCATTTGTTGTAGGCGCTCACGCGTTCGTAAGAGGCCAGCCAATCTTCTACGTCGGTGTCGTCAGTGCCGCTGAAGACTGTCGGGTCGCGCTGACGGACGGCACCGGAACAGATGACAGCCTGGGCAGGTTGGACCGAGGTGTCGGACGTCGTGGTAGAGCCTGGTATCCTGGGCATCGTGGCGTAGTTCCACGGGGAGAACAAGGAGCACCTCCACCAAGTGTAATGTGGAAACTCGCACAGTTATTGTGGTCGGGCACAGTCCTTGTCCCAGCAGTGCTGCTCAGCAGGCCGGCGTTCGCAAGCGCGCACCCAAGCTTCGTCAGCTTCGTCTTCTGTCTTCTTCTGTCATCTTCCTCTCCTTCGGCAGCGCTAGCCGCTGAGGCAGCAAACCCCAATTCTCTTTATTACAAAATAAATAAACGTGCGACGTAATTAAACTCACATTGGTGCGATTTGACAAGAAAGCAAAGAAAAATAATAATAAAAACCTCAGTGCTTAGAGCAGTTAGTATAATCTTGAGTAGATAAAAATAAACACAAATGCGGCTATGACCAACATTACGATGCTTGCTCTGCTCTCTACTTTGATGGAGGAGTAAGCTTAATAGCAAGAAGAAGATGCGAACACATTATCTAGGACGTGTACTGCACTCAAAATGAAAAGCATCCAGCGAATTCGGGGGAACCTGGTTACACGCGAGTACAAGTACGGTGATAGGAACGAGGCTGGCATGCTTGGAGATGAAAACACGCCATTAGTGGCTTAGAGGTGATGCGTGAGGTCATAGTGGACTCGCTCTCTAAGTGGCGAAATGAGCAGTGGGGGGGGGGGGGGGGGGGGGTGCGCAGTATTCGGGACGACCCGCATCTCTCACTCGCTAAGTTTCTGTTTTCGAGAGAGTAAGGCAGGCCTTCAGGCCGCCTAATGGAGAATTTGCGCTCATATCCTGAGAAGCGTAAAAAGCGCTGCGGCATCCCATTGCCCAGAAATAAGGATGAGTAGAAGGGTATAGGTGGACACGCATCCAGGCCATGCTGTGGTGGTCCTTACTGATACTCCTAGAACTCAGTTGGTACTGATACTCAAAGAACTCAGTGAAGCGTTGTATAGTCGGTGCTCTTGGTGCTATTAATCTGTCTTATGTTGTATTATCATCGTGTACTACAGGTCATATTCCATTACTTATGCACACTGGATTGCATTTCACATTATCAATTTTTGTTTGGTGAAACATTTTTGTTTACTGATAAACTTGATGCAGTACATAAGAAAATGTTTTTGTATTATTACAGTTCAAATAAGTTATTTTCCTTTTCTAAGACGGTGTGTATCTGTATCTTTCTGTATTCTGTATTGATGTGTTTTACTTTGGTCTGCTTATGATGTGTAATCTTATGTAAACTTGTGCTGCTTGTGCTGTCAGGGGGGCATAGCCTAGTCAGGCCCCATCAGAGCCTTTTGCTATTGCCTCCTGAGCCAATTTGTACCAAATTGTCTCAAATAAAAAAGAAAGAAAGAAAGAAAGTGCATTGTGCCATTCCTGAAATATTGAGTGATGCATGGGCACTAATCAAAAATGTTGAAATGATGATGAGGAAAGCGAAGCGAGTGAAGGCAGTGAAAACGGTAGGTCTGCGTGAAGAGGCAGAAAAACACTAGCATAAATTAAGCTGGACCCGATATTCTTCGTGGAATTAAGAGGGTGATATGGACGTGAGGAACGAACAATGTTGGGTAACATCTGAAGGAAGCAAAAATGGTAAAGTAGGTTGCCGCTTAACCTGGTTACAAGCACGCCAAAGACGAGGAACAATGAAGGAAAAGCAAGACAGGCACTGCTGCTTTGTCCATTCTTCATTCTCCTTGGTTTTTTTCAGGTGTTGTAAACTCACCTGTTTGGTTAGTTGGTCAGTTACTGCCGATAAATGAGTGCGAGCGACATGAAGCTGAAGAGATACAACTTGGGAGTTCAGTCTCAAATACTTAATTCAGGGCAAGGTTTCGACGATAGGTAGCCCGAGTGTATGGCTGCAGATTACTTGTGAGCACCCAAGGTTCCATCCAGCTTCAGAACCTTCCAGCTTGCGACAAAGACGTATTGTTGCTACACATTGTACATTCTGGATATCTTTAGTTGGGTATGGTAAGAATTTAGATGGCGTTGTCATTGGCGTTACCTGCTGCCTTCAGTTCTTCTCTAACAACTAAACAGATCACCCCAGTCTTGCTCATATATCGACCTCTGTTGTGTGAGGTAGCTGCCAACAATCTTTCAAGAGTACCTCATTCGCCTGCTATTAACTTAGCTGGGATAACCTATGCGCTATATCTCCATGCACAGTACCATTTTGATTCCGTCTTGCCTACGTGTCTGCATGTACAGTGGTGAGCAGCCTTGTCTAGAGCGCTCGGGCGGTGCACTTCCTTGCAAACAAATCCAGATTTTGTGGCAGCCTCTAGGGTGCAGCTGCAACGCTTGCACGGAAGTAGCGCCAGATAGCCTCGTAAACAAAGCAGGCACGAAAACTTTGAGGGGGCTGCTCTCTAATTTCGTTTTTTGTTACCAAGTGCGCACTGCTCAAGCGCTCTAGACAAGGCTGCTCACCACTGTACTAGGCGGACGCAATCCTCTCTCGGTCTCTAATCTAAATAGATGCCTCACATACGGGGGGCTAGTCACGTTCGTCTTGAAATAAGGCTGTGCGGCAAATAAAGCGATTAAAATGTCTTCAAACGTACCCCTTCTTTTTTGACCTACAGCGACGAAAAGAACCGTATGGTCCACAGATTTGACGCAGTTTTCTGCCTTCTGTGTAATGCTATCCTATGCCGTTTCTCGCTGGGAAGGAAGTGGACAGAAGAAAGAGATGACACGGTTGCAGGAAAGGAAAATAAAAGCTCTCGGAGAAAAATGCCAAATATCTCTCGTGCAAACTTACTCTGAGATGGAGGTGGAACAGGCAATGAATAACGCGCAAACAAAACGTCAAAGTGTCTTGTAGCCTAAACATGTGTTGGTTTCTGCTGGATGAGTATTAAAAAACAAAGACGGACGCATAAAACAGAACACGTGGAGTGCCCGAAGTTAAAATGCAATGCCTTCAAAACGGTATGCAAAGCAGCCGCCGAAGTGTGTCGTGAGGGATATCGCGGGCAGAGTAAATGGGCTGGAAGAACTGCTTTTACTTTACTTTCTCTTGCGCAGGGGCATGACAACACACTGAGCTACCTAAGCTACAATACAAGCACACAAAAGCGCCCAAAAGGAAACTTTCCGGCGGACTGAAGAGCAGCACGGCGCCAAGATGCATGAGCGTAGCTGAAGAAAGGAGCAATAAATCGAGAACACCGCATGGCTCGGGCGTTTCTTACTCTCAGCTCAGCATGCGACTCGGTGTTCCTTAGAGCGGTTTAAAGGCGTGCTTTTTCGCTGGGATAGATTTTTTGTTGTACACGAATGTGTGACGCGCCTGATATTTATTACAAGTATGGTGTTCGTCCATAGCCTGTCCCTTTATTTTTCGATGGCGACGTGTTTTCGAGTTACTGGGGGCGAGTTTGGCTGCTCCTGCTAGCGCGCAACGCCTTCACTTGCTTGCTTTCCCCCTCGCCCTTGTTTTGACTTATGGTTATATCAGTTTCGGAAATGCTAATGGGAGCCATGTTTTGATGCCTAAACTTGGTGCTTCGGCAAGTCGAGCTTTAAAAAATCGGCTATATCTGGTTTTGCACTTCATGTTTCATCATTGTAATGAATGGGGGAATTCAGGACTGAAGCGCCTCACACTGATACGCGTGAAAGTGCCGCATGTAGCGTCGAGAACCAAACAGTAATAAGTTCAATTATTTCCAAATGCCCCGGTTACCATGAGCTCATGCGAATAGTTGAAGCATTATTCTCAGTGCCAAATAACAGGGATGACTCGGAGGTCGAAAAAGACTATCAACCGCTTCATCCAGGCTTATGGCATGAAGGCCGCATCAGTGGCGCTCTATATAAACGGCACCCTCGTTCCTCGTGACACGTGTGCACCTCAGGATAAGAATACCCTCGACGACATACAGGCGAGCTCCTTCAGCACTGACAATGAGGCAGATGCTGCCGTTGGTGTGTCTGCAGGCCACATGGTTGCGCAGAAGGCTCACCTCTCCAGCGTAAACAAGATGACCCCTCTGAACTTCTCCACTGCACAAGCTACCTGGACCACGGGCGAGTGGAAAAGTGCAATGTTTTCCGACGAATCCACTGTCACAATCTGGTGGCTTCAAAAGCAATGCGTGTGGCAGCCCGTATATGCCCGCTACGACCCCAGTTACATGTAGGAACTCTATCGAGTGGCGGCACTGCTGTCGATGTTTAGCGAGTTATGTCTCGAGATGGACTTGGTGCCTTGCATCGTATTGAGGGAAGGCTGACATCGGCAAGTTAATGTGACATCATCGGTTATGTCATGATCCCCTGCATGTTGGACGTCCCTTTGCCTGATGGAGACCTTGTGTTCCAGCACAACCTACGACCTCTCCACACCGGAAAGCTTTAGAGCGCTGCTTGTCCTGTCTCCTATGTCTGTGTCCTTGCGCTAGTCATTTAATCGATGATGACACACCAATTAACCCTGCTTTCCGCCTTGGTAGCTCTTTGGAGCCCGTTTCTGCGTTTCGCGGCGTCGCCTTCGCCGCGGCCGTTGTCCGTTATAATCAGCAGTGGACACCATAGTCGCGCTTTCAGCTGCGGAACCAATCAAGTGGGAGTTTGGAAGCAGAGTTCAAAATGGGTAAATTGGTTTTTGAGGAAAGGAAATGGCGCACTATCTGTCTCACACATCTCGGTGGACTGCTGAACCAAAGGGAAGGAGCATAACTGCCCTCTTGGAACAGAGGACACCTCAATCGTGCTATAAGCTACGTGGCGGTAGTGACAGGTGTGCGCTGCATGCGTTGACATTGACAACGTTGTGCCAGAAACGAACGCCAAAAGCGATAGGCTTTTGGCGTTCGTTGTGTTCATTGGCGTTGGCACTGACAACGTTTTACACTCCGATCATTTTAAGGAAAAGTAGTGCTCATAACTGGCTCCCTGGGACAATGGACGCCTGAATAGCGCTTATAGGTACGTGGGGTATTGAAAGAGAGGTGTGATCTGCAGGCATTGACAACGTTGTGCCAGAAACGTGGCGCTGAAGCCATAGGCCGTCGGCGTTCATTGTGTTAATTGGCGCTGGCGTCGAGACCGTTTTACACTCCGATCATTTGAAGGAAAAGAAGTGCGCATAACTGGCTCCTTGGGTCAGTGGACGCCTGAATCGCACTTATAGGTACGTGGGGTGATGATAGAAAAATAGAAATGTGGGCTAGCCGTATGCGTTAGCGCTGACAACGGTGAGCGAACTCTCGCGATCAACCATTAACTGCTCCTGCCAGGGTGGCAGAGTGGGTGGGGACTTTAATGTAGATATAAAGACAAACAGGAATTCCTTACCGCTCATGTGGGAGAACATCCCGTTCCTCTCGCACGTAACGCCTCCCACGGCTGTGACAGCCTCGCGAAATACTTGCGTAGACCTCCTTTTTGAGAACCAGGCATTGGTGCAGGAAGTCGAGCATATATTTATTTATTTCTCCGTCCACAAAGCTTCCTTTTTGACAACCAAGAACTTTTAGCGGAGTGTTTCTTGAAGATGGAATATGTGTGAAAAATAACAAATTGTCTGTAATTGTACACACATGTCTTTCTCGAATTCTTTGCCTCAATCTATCGAAAAGCTGAAACAGGAGATGTGCTGCGCTCAAATTTCGCATTAGGAAGTAAACTAATCGTTGGCAGTTTTTTTTTTTTTTTGATGAGCTCCTGAACAACCCAGGAGTGGTGTCTCCAGTAGGTGCCCAAAGGAGCAGACCTTAACATTATTGAGTCAATATAGGACAGAATAAAAATGGCTGAGGCTTAACTTGGTTAACCCTGGTCAGATGCGAAGCATATTGATGGCTAGGCTTGTTAATACATGGCTTTCCTTGGTTGAATACTTGATCATTTTAATACAACCACTAGAAGCCTTCGTCGTGGGGGAAGACAACGGCATGGCTACAGCGGAACGCCGACTAACCCCGAGACGCGCGTTGGGTGGGCGTCTGGATTGCCACGGAAGCCGCGTCCGCCTGCCCGGTGGAGCGAGCGTTTCACCTACACCGAGTGTGAACGCGCGTTCGAAATGCGCGGGAATGCCGCTCGAGGACATTCCGGTGTCTGGGCGATGGCATCGTTCTCCCTCTCCCAGATCGTGACGGCGATCTGTCGTGACGTCATGTGTCACGTGGTATGTCACGTGGTGTGTCGTCACTGTACCACGTGGTCTGCACGGCGTGCAACCACAGCGACGGCGCGAGGTGGACCCTCATCTTCCTCTGTCGTGACGTCATGTGTCACGTGGTGTGCACGGCGCGTAACCACGGCGAAGGGCTGTAGTGTACCTCTAGTCAGAGCCGAGTTTGGCGGAGGGGCGGGGCCAACAGCCATCCAAATTTAGCGGCGGCGCGGTCAGCCATTTTGTGCCGAGGCGCCCGAAGCTCTCCTTGGCGGGCGTGCTAGCGTTGCGCCTCTGGCGAACTTTTATCGAAGAAAATAACCGCAAATAACGTGCATATTTGAATGTTCACAGAAAGGTAGCCTTACAGAAGCCGAGTTTAACATGCTTCAAAAGCAGGATTGCCTGGGCGTGCGCCAATACGCTCTGTGTTGCGGTTCTGGTTCGCGGCAGATCTGCAGTTGTGTGCCAGCTTTGTGGGCTGCGAGAGTTTATTTCATTTTAACCGCATACACCAAATGAACATTGTTTTTTAGGCGCTTAGGTGTCGTACGTGCGGCATTTCGTTATGTCGGACGCTTATGTCGGACGCGGCGCCGTGCTCGATTCTTGTCGCCTTGCGGGAAACGGTAAAGTGCGAACCCTTTTTCTGCGAGTTCGAGCAGCCCACTGCGCTGCAGGCTCCCATTGCGATCTCCGTGCTGGTCCGCGAAAGGTTACACGGCCGATAAGTGCACGAATAAACAGCAAAGATGCAGCAGGGCGGTCACAAGGGAAGCGCAACTGCTGACAGCACCACCGCCTGCACAGCGTCGCGAGCAGCCTCGGCACAAAATGGCGTTGGCGGGGCGGAGGTGATGGGTTGCCAGACACGAGTGCAGCAGTTTCCAGACTGGCGGCGAGATCAAAAAACCGCCGAACTCTCCATGCTTCGCATAAAAGTGAGGCTCTGCAAAAGAGGACTGCACTGTTCATACGCTGATGAGCTACTGGACGCGGCAGAAGAAGCACGAATGCGCCTCCAAAATGAATAAAGTTTCATCGTGAATCTATACTCGCTGTGACCGTCGAAGATGCAGGATGCAGCTGAACTCGTCTCGGGTTAAATTGCAACACACTCTCACACTATGCATTGCACATCATCTCCATCTACTACTACAGCTATCGAAACAATAATCGCTGTCGCGAATCGGGTTGACGCGTCCCCGACTGCTGGAGGGGAACGCTTTCGCGTGCAGGTTCGAAGAAATAAAAACAAATTAAAAGAAAACGAAGCCGTGTTTATATTTTAAAGGAAAGCAGCAAAAGAAAACGAAAACACCAAGGAAAACAGACACTAGGCACGCGTAAAACACAACAGATAAAAAGGAGAGAGTTCACCGGCTACAAAGCATCCCAGGTGGTGCGGGAATGTCTTGCAGGTAGCACAGACGCGGGTTGGCGAGTTGCGATGCGTCGCTGGCGTTGCGTTCAGGGAGGCGATGGTAGAGAGCCAGGAGATGAAGAACGGAGATGGATACGGGAGGCGCTGACGAACTCCTGTCAGTCTCCCCCAAGAACTGGGAAGTTGCAGCAGGAAAACAGTAGCCAGGTCCTGTCGACGGCGTTTCGCAAACACCGTAGGCTTGTGCAGCCCATCCAAGGAAGTCTTGGCAGCACAGACCCGAAGTCTGACGGCTGCCACCTCCACCCTTAAATGAGGTTCAATGGTCTTGCGTCGATAATTCAAGGGAAGTCACCGGCAGCTCGGATCCAACGTCCGACAGCTGCCACTTCCGCGCTTGAACGACCAGACTTGAGCTGCGGTGTCTTCCTCAACACCTCGGTTTGCTGACACGTCAGCCTTCCGCTCCTCGTGCCTGCCTCGCGCACACCACTCGCACGCGCACACGCACAACGCGGAGCTGGCATGCACGGCGCTCTGATGTCCGACGCACCACTGCCGCGTTCCAAAAACCCCTCGTGGTGTGCACATCACAATCGCACGTTGAGCTATGCTGCGAAGTGACAGAGAGATGTGCGCTGCATGCGTTGGGATGGACAACGTCGTTGCAGAAACAAGGCACTAGAACAATACTCGAGGGCGCTGACAGCATTTGTGTAGAAACGTGGTACTTGAGCGTATGCTGCCAACGTACATTCGTCTAATTGGCACTGATGATGAAAGAATTTTAAGACGCACATAATTGGCTCCATGGGTCAGTGGACAAATCATTTGCGCTTTAAGGTACCTGGCGGTGGTGTCCCCCAGCAAAAAAAAAAACTATTTTCGTAAATTAGCTCGAGCTTAGCAATGCTAAACCGACATCCATTTTTGTTTTTTTTTGCTTTCTATTTCATTGAAGTCATATTGCACTTCTCGTTATGTTTGCTTTCTTAACTTCTCCGATTGCGATACAGAGGCTTCTCTTCTGCATCTCATACTGTAATTGTGAATTGCTATAGCAGAGAAAATAGAACAAACCAAAAAAGCAAATCAGCCTTTGTTTCAACTGAAATATCGGAAATCTATTATTCGTTATAGCTCAATTCTCCTCTCTTTTCATTAACACACGACCTTTAGGGAAGCCTGGTAAGTTCCTTAGTCAAGACCACGCTGCACATGAGCTTGCGGTGGTATATCAAAGAAAAGTATTTCCTTGTGCTTCCGCTTCTGTGGCTACTTCCTCTTGGCGAACTTACTGGACAGAGGTGTACGTTAGTAAATGATGCCATTAAAATGTTTTATCACCGCAGGTGGGGTAAATAAGTGATGTACGGCCACTAAGACCATACGGAAATGCTGCTATGGAACACGGCAACGATAGCAAAGGCAACGCGCTGCCGCGTTGGCAGTGCGTCAGTAAAAAAACTGGCTATTAAAATTATTGCACGGCCCATATGGAGCCTGGTTCGGCCTCTCAGCTAGGCGCTGACGCTATCCTCAAAATTTGGATCTGGGTCTGAAGCATTCGTATAGCCTTTCTCGGACGAAAATAGCGTACGCTCTTTGATAAGTTCCGCACCCCAAGTCTGGTTGGCGAAAAAATTTCTGTACCAACTTGTGGTTCTTCAGCAAAAAAACAAAAAAATGAGCTAGCAAAAAATGACAAATGAGTCCAAATAAATGGAGACAAGGGTGAAACCATGGAAACGAAAACTACGCGCGCTTCAGAGAAACTCGGAACCCGAAATCTCGAAAGCATGCCAGGATCTGTTTGTTTTTTTCGTTTTTCTTTAACTACGAAGTTTATGAGAAAGCTGTATAGCTTTCCTTTGTAGCCGTATGGCTGCGCTTGGGTGGATGCCAATGAGTAATTACTCCCTTATTACAAATTTACTCCACCTTGGGGGATTCCCCTAAAACATTTGTCCGATCTGCTTCTTGCTGACGAAAATTTAAACGAGACTCATTCAACTTGTAAATGATTGGCTGCATGTTGACTTATAACAGCAGAGAGCGTTTTGACGTCTTAACGAACAAGCTCAATAAAATTCGTTTTTCTTCAAAGGTTATAGAGTACAGAAGGAGTCATAAGCTGTCAAATGGAACTGAGTGTGAATTTGTAAGGGAAAGCACCGGCGCAACGGAATAAACGACTTGGTTCCGTGCGTGCCGATGCTTCCTGGGCAAGTTAGTGGCGCTGCCGTAGCTTGGCGTCAATTTTGTGAGAATTGCCAACAACTGTATAGGAAATGGAATTCATCGCAAATTTACGACTATGTGTGTGACAGAAAATGTAGAAGTGGAGTCTCCGGAACACGATGTTTTAAGCCCACGTGACATCGAAATAGCTTAGCCAGTAAAAAAAGAAAGAAACGTCCGAATCATGATCCAAATACGACAAAACATAGAGTATTATCCTTTAGCAGTGTTGTTTCTGTAGTTCCGTTGTTACAACAAAAAAAAAAAGACGAATACTACAGAAAGATGTGCTGCTGTAACTACAATCACTACAAAAATTTCAGTTGTTGCTTTAAGTTCCTTAACAAGAATACCACATAAAAATTGTTGTAATGAGAGAAGATTTTAGGTTATATATTTCGGCTTGGTAAGCACTGCTATTTTTCAAAGTTGTGCATATTGTTGGCGAAAAGTTGTGTTTATATCAAAGAAAAACAGAACAACAAAGAGCGGAAATCATTTGCAGCTGTGCGCATTAGAGGGTTTGTAGGCGCTCAATCATACTCACCGAAGAAGGTTCAGTAACACGATTGCTAACTCGCAGGCACCGCGCGTGTACTTACAGGTCGAAAGCATTTAACATATGAGTGCATAAAACTTCCTCTATCTTGCCGAGATAAGCACCTAGCTGAACACATCAACACAACACAGTACTGCATGCCGCGAGCCCCTCCTGTGCTCTGTCGATTCCTCACTCAAGCCTTTCTCAGCCCGATTTGGTTCTTTCCCAGTTGAGCCAACAAGATTGATGCGGCCCGTCATCCATAGCAGCACTTAGTGCTTTATTTTGTTTTTAACTTAGACGTAGCATGAGCGATATGCATCGAACTAAAACAGAAGCAAACTAGATGAAAAGACTGGAGTCAAAGCCACGCCACATTAAAACAAATCATTGAACCCACAAAGCACCTCGCATCATCCTTGCTTGTCCGACGCTTTCTGTGTCATCCCGTGAGCCATGACAACTGGCCAATCCACGGACCCGAAACACTGCCGTACCGCTCTTGCGGGAGGTTCGAACACATATGCTAACGGCGTGGTCAGCGAAAGCTATCATTAGCTGCAGGAGAGCCGCTCACTTTAACGAGAAAGCGAGTGATCTAACGTCGTGTTATTCTCCTTCTGGTTACTTATCGACCTTTCATTGCAGCCCTATTCACACCCTGTTCAAAAAGTATTAATCATCCACAGAGCGCTCTTCTTTCCCTCGGCCTTAGGAGTGGCGCCCAGCGAGCTTAAGGTGCTCGCCGTGAACGCCTTTAGTTCGTCCCTAAGCTTTCCTTATCAGAGATGTGCACAATTAGCGCCACAATGTTCTGGAACAAAGCAATGCTGCTGGAGCTCTTACTGCTCGATATTTAAGGGGTCAGAGGAGGAGTCTTCTACCAGTCTTCGCTAGTCATCACTCGGTTCTTAGCCCGTACAGGCCTTGATTAGAGCTGAAGAGGCTATGATCAAGGAATGTAGATTGTAAGCATGGAAAAAGAGGGAACGTCCCTTTGTGCACTTCTTTATGAGGGAGAAAAAAGGACTTATTTGGAACAATTCCGAAAGGGATTAACAAAGCAGGTCTCCAGATATTAAAAACACTGCCCTTAAAACTGATGTGTCACGAGCGCAGGCGTTAAAAGCAGTGCTTCCATTTTTTAAAGGGCAAAGACGACGTATTTACGTCAAGGTTCAGCATTTGACAAATTCAGTGATGCTATTAGCTTAATTTAATTGCAGAGTGAGTCCCGCACAGTGCTATAAGGATGTAAAATGGGTGATGCATTTTAGTCTGCCTGTTTGAAAGCGCATAAGGGCCGAAAAGCATAGTGAGCATAGAGCAGGCGGAGTAATGATAACCGTTGTAAAAGGCACAATCTGCGTGCGAGCTAAAAGATGTCGGAAAATGGGGATTGACTTCGTGATGAAACCGCTTATATTGGTCTGGCTGAGTTCGCTTGCTAGCAAGAGGGCGATTGAAATGCGCACAACTCAAATTCTCCAAATTGAAGGTCACCGTGTTTGCATACAAATCAAACTTCAACTTTACGCGGCATGAGTACAGCAGGAACGTTTGTGACACAACGTCATTCCAGCAAGAACGCTGATCATAACCTGTACGCTGCTTAATAGTATATGGCAAGGTATGGCAAGCGTAGCATCCCGTAATTGGAAATGGGCTATCACAGACGGATTAGTGGTGGGCTGCTGGTTACGTTCGACCACCTGGAGTTCTTTAAAGTGCACTAACATCGCACAACTCAGGACAGTTTTAGTGCGCCAGCACTGAAATCCCAAATCAGAGATTTTGACAATGTTTGTCTCTGCGAAGCCTGTGGCAGGTGGCCCACCGGCCAAAGCGGGGAACCTGCCAGATGGCATTAAGGCCACCTATGCAGGACATTGTATGACAAAGCCCTCCAGGGCTGTGATTGAGTTTCGAACCCAACGCGGCGCGAACAGATCACTTTTGCTGGCCATTGAACAAGACTACTACGTTATCGCCACAGCCTAACATCCAGAGTGCTTTACTGCCAGTCTCTCACGCTTTGCTTTTAATGTCGTCCTCATCGAATTACACCTGTGAGCAATGGAGCGCTGCTATCGAATTGCCCTCTTAAACCGAGCCTCAAACCGAAACCGAAGTGAAAACGGAAGTGCGAGCGCACCTAATTCGTATTTGGCCTAACCACGCTAAATCGTCCGCCATTTTTTTTTAGTTTCGCCTAGATCGATATACGGCCTCCGCATCTGGGATTCGATCCTGCGACCTTGGGTTCAGCAGCCGCTACCCCAAAGAGGCGCACCAGGTAATTAAGTCGGCTCTTCAAACGTGAGGAGCGGCAAGTAGAGGCGCAACGCGAAGGCAAAGTCAGTGGCGTCCGAACGCGCTTTGGCATTATACCAAGAGGTATGCGAGCTGGAGAACAACACCTGAGGGTCGAAGAGTTTCCTGAGTACAGATAGACAGGCAACCCAGCAGGTTTCACTTTAGCTCCTTTTTAAGCGCTGCGAAGAGTGCATAAATACTGGCGCACTTGAGCAACACTGACCGCTGCTTTTTCGGCAGAAAGGTTCTCGTCTATGTTGAAGATGAGGACAACAAGTTTTGATAATTCAATGACTATTGTTCAAATGCGCCTATCGGGTCTAGTTGAAAACACGATTAGAGAACGCTAAAGGAGATGGTAGGCTGTAGCTTGAGACGTCGGCATACTGTATAAAGTTTCATCGGAGCACACTAATATCACCTCTTTATTCGTCGGCTTTTGGTGACTAGCGCTGATTGGCAGCAAAATTATGCACTGGCAATTTTTCACCCAGAACCAGACTACCTGCCTTTCCGAGGCAGCGAGTTTAACGCGCTATTTTATTTATATTTACACAATTCCTTATCCCCCACCCTACGCGATTCGTTTTTCTGTCGTCACTTCACCCTTTTTCTCCACAGTCTCGGCAGTGGCGTAAGACTTCAGTGACGTAAGACGTGCCCTTGCAGCAACGACTAATTGCTTGCTAGTCTTCTAACACTGGCATTTTGATCTCGGTGTACAGGTATCAAGCACGATGTGTTCTTCGAAACATCTAAATTTCAAAGCTCATTTAGCACGCAAGCTACGTGCTCGGAAACGATGGCCGTTATCGATGCTCCTGAAAGCACTATTAACTTGTCCCAAATAAGCGGTTTTGGAAGAGTTTGATTAGCAGGGGAGGAGCGGCCGCTCTTCATAGCAGATCCGTTTGCACGATCGAGGCTCGTTTTCTCACGGCTGCACCGCGGGTCTTTCGTGCCAGCGACGCATTTAACCCGCAGCGTGGGTGTGGCGGTTCACATCGTCCGAAGGAGCACCTGCAGGCCGTCGTCCACGCGGCCGCCCGAGTAGTGAACACGCCGTGGAAACGGATCACAGCCCGTCAGCACCGTTGCATCAGCGTGAGCAAGATGGCGTTCCTGACATCCTGTCTCTCACCTCTAATTACTGGCGCTATTGCCCGTAGAACCGACAACAATAGTAACGTAACCGGCGGCTGAAAACTCAGCGGGAGATCGTCCTCACCAGCCCTTAAACTTTGTCTTCAATAACCTCATCAGTATCCTTGTCATGCATAATCGTAACCCGTTTTTTTTTTAAGCCCACTGTATCAGAAACGCCCTTGCATGCATGCATGCATGGATGCTATGCATGTCACCAAAATGAGGACGGTCCGGCGTCAGCGGCGCCTTCCCATTATGTGATATTATGCTTACAACCAAGCTTATGTCCGAAAACACGTGTGGCCAGGATGTAAGAAGTTTATCTCCAGCCAGACTGAGCCGTCTTTTTTTCTTTCTTCTCTGCGTACTTCTCAAGTATATTTATTTACCTATTTATTTATTCACGTTGCATAGCAGGATTCAAGGATCGGAGCATGGTGTGAGGGAGAGAGGATTGCACAATAGGGGTAATGTCAGGAGTATGAGTAGCCTTAATATATAACGTTAATTGATTCAGTATACGGACCACTGAAGAGTAAGAACGTCATTATACAATAGTCGATGACGCATTAGCAACTAGGCTGTTGCGTCGGCTGTAAAAAAAGCTGGATCGTGGATGTTAACAATGCGCTGAGAAAGAGCGCTCCAATCTATGAGAGCTTCCGGCAAGGCGGGTGAATTAAATGCAACGGGTCGACCAGAAAGAAGTTAGAAGCTTTGAAGGATGTTTAAACCGCACAAGTTACGGCAAAGTTTGGCAAGAGGCATGTTTAGTTTTTTAATTGGCAGATTGGGGCTATTAGTATCCGTTAGAAGCGTCTCAGCAGAGACAGCGCACTCGTGTAACCAGCGCGGATTCGACGCATCGTCCTGAGGAAATGCGGTATAATACGTGCGACTTGAAGGCATCATAGTTAAATGCCTTCGTTTCTTTACCTGAAAGTTCTGTAGACTCCCTCAACATTCGCGGCGCCGCCGATGGCGCACGCTAAAGGCAGTAATGTACTCCTGGTTCACGGAAAGCTTGTAGTTGATATTGGACGGGAAAAGGCACTCTCGATACTTTCCCCTGTACCGCGGCAATATCGACATCGAAGTATGCGGCGACCTCAACTTGAGTAATTTTCCGCCGACTATGCGGCAGACGACGAATCGTTTAAATGTCGCCGCGACCAGCCACCGGCGCTCGGAAGGCGTGGCTGATCGCTTGCTCGAGAAAATGGGAGAAGTATCGCTGGGAGTAGTGCGCCCTAAATCACACGGTCGAAGCGGTGACCGCAGGCCAGGACCCCGTATTTATATTCGTATTGGTCTTAGCTGGTAATCGTCTGTGCGGCTCTCTGGCGAGAAAACGATCATTGCGACAACCAGATATCGACAAGGAGGTTGCTCCGGTGAAGCGGTGGTTCCGGGTTCGAACACCAGGCTAGGGCGAGTATTTTTAACCACGAAGCTTTTGTGACAGCTGTATAGCTTTTCTCAGTAGCCGTAAGGCTGCGCTTGGGTGGACCTCAATGAGTAATTACTTCTTTTTTAGAGAATGGGTCACCGGTCATTTGCGGGTTAAGGACATCCTGGTCAATAAAATAGGAAGAAATGGGCTTGAGCACGGCATGTAATGCGAAGGCAGGACAACAGATGGTCCTTTAGGGTTGCAGACTAGATCGCAAGTGAAATCACGCGCAGCAGGGGCATAGGGCAGCTGACCCTATGCCACTGCTGGCATAGGGCAGGTCATAGCAAAGGGCTCAGGCCTCGGAGGTATGGGAGAAGCCTTATATAAACACTCTGCCCCCACGGTGGCTCTATGGTTATGGTGCTTTGCAGCTGACACAAAATACGCAGGCTCGATCTTATCGGCGGCTGATGCATTTCGATGGAGGCGAAATGCCAGAGGCCCGCGTACATGCGATGTCCGTGCACGTTAAAGCACCCTAGGAGGTTGAAACAATCCGCAGCCCTCCGCTACGGCGTCCTCAATACCTGATAGCCTGAGCCGTTTGTGATTTCTTGGCAGCTGATTGATCAATACAAGATACGGTCCCCAGAAATTGAAGAACATAACAGAATTTAATTGGCGGCGTTTCGACTTGGACAAGGATTAAAAAAAATCAGTAAACCGCAGCTTTAAGTGAAACAAGGAACAAAGAAACGTTCCCCTATGCTTTCCTTGGCCTCGATGACTGTTGGCTTCCTTGATTTGTGTGGGTTAACTAGCCCCCATTTCCTTACCGTTTTCTGCCCAGTAACGCGTAAAAGTCTGGCGCGCATACACACTCAACATGTACCCAAAATTATCTGGAAAATCGCTTGTGGCGTTGAAAAATTGTAGTCTTTGAAAACGAAAACGTAATCGCTGCAAGGCACTATCATTTGCCTGAACCACAGTGCTCATCGTACAATAGTTAATACAAACAAAGGGAGTGTTCCTTGACATTTCCACATAAAGAAGTCGATTTTAAAAATTAGGGAACATGATATTGAAGCTTCCTATACGCTTGTGTTAAAACGCTGTCTCTCGTACATAGTCATCGCTACCGTAGCGAGCGCTTCTCGGGACCACATTCATTGGATACCCATGTCTCCGACTTCTAAAAGTAAGAAAAGATATAATTTCACTTCTAAAAGGAGTTAATGACGTAATCGAGTTTAAGCTATCGCTGCCGCAAAAGTAGGACCATCGCATCCTGTGTAGACAATAACCTGGCGGTGAATTCCCTCCCACACAAAACCTGAACAATTCGGCTCTCAGCTGCGCTTCTGAGACGAATCGTTTCGCACTGATAAACAAAAATGAGCTGGTATTAACCATTAGAGAACGTTGGGCAACATTTCTGCTGTATTTTTTATTTTTTTTGCTTACTTGAATCTAAGAAAGTAATAAGGTCCACTCAAGACCTGCTACAGGTTATATGACGGAATAGGGAGTGCGGTTGCTACCCTCTGTTCTTTAATCTAGGCATTCTTGGCCGAGGTAGGGGCAGAGAAGAGCGCGAAATTCTAGGAGCATACTTCATGAGTAGGCATGGCGATAACTGTATCCATACCCAACAATTATGCACAAAAGAATTTTGGACCGGGAACCGTTTATGAAAGCAACTTTTTCATATAATGCAGGATTTCACTATAACAAATCAATGTATGCGCAGATCACCAGATGGCAGTTTTTTTTTTGTTTTTTTTTTGTTTTTGCTACTGACGTTCTTACTATCGTCAATAGCGTTCCCCATTGGTTTTAAATGGTAGTTTTAACTATTCGATGCGATCGCTGGAAACACTTCAAACGAAAGATTTTGCTTCATATAAGGAGAGTGGACGATTATTATTCAAATTTCATAATAGTGCGTTACACTTTTACAGCCTTTGAAATTTTTGTTCGATAATGTTGGACATGAATACCACTTCAATGCGCTTGGTGGAAAAAAAAAATTACTTTCTTGATCCCCGGAGATAGATACTCTGCCTATCTTCACTTTTTTTATTTCAGGAAAGTGGCAATTGTTGTGCCGCACATGTCCATGTTAGCATTACTGGGAGGTTGCTGTTTTCGTTGAAGCAGAGTTGCTATTCCAGTCGTCGTGTTGTATACCTCTTCACACCTCTGTCCTTTCTGACTGGTTCTCCTATTCATTATGTACCAACTGACCCTCATTTCCACTCTTTTGCTCATGCCTTTAAATGCTCAGTTAAGAAACTGCGGTGCTACGAATTCCTCGAAAAGCAGTGACGATAAGACTCCCCAAAAATAACTTTCCAGCGCAGAGCTGTTTTCGAAAAGAATGCGCCTTGGGGAGAAATCCCGCTTAACGAATTTGTTTCTCGTTTTGAGGCGGGCGGGTTACATTTGCCCATCTTTTGAACAGGACAGAGAAGAACGCGGGGCTTAGACATTCCAGTCGACGTACTTTTGCTTATTGCAGTACGTTAGGTATAGCAGGTATAAAACACTTGTTCCTCTTAGTGCTCATCCCAAATTTTTCGCGCACTTGAAGCTCCTGAAACTTCTAAAAACAGTTAGGATTTAAGGCTTCTTTGATGTGTTATATCCTGGAGCTCTACACCAAAAGAGTCTGTGCGTGGAACGTAGTCTTGTTCTTTTCAACTTGAAGGGGAAACTAGAAAGCATGGACAATGTTTAAAACCTTCCAATTAAAGAAAATACGGAGGTTTACAGTTTAAGCTTGCAATTATTTTCTGTGCTCTCTGTTAGATCGACAATAATAAAAGCCGTCAGTCGTACACTTGAGCTGTTGCTGTTGTCTGCTAGAGGAGATCTGACGAAGGACATTTTCATGTAGGAAACGTTTCGAGGCGCTGTGCAGTTGAATACGAGTTGAATACGAGTTTAAAAAGCTGAAATAGCTCAAAAGAGCTATAATGGTGGTTACTTTGAAAAACTATTATGTAAACTTTCTTTACAACACGTGAGTTCACACTCGCAATTGTGATAAAGGAAGAAAAAGAGCTCCCATAAATCTTGGTAATGTACGTTACGCCCCAGCCGGTTGCAATAAAAAACAATACACAATAAAACAGTATACGCGGGGTAGAAATTGCGAGTGGCGTAAGCGCCAAGTAACTTCAGTTTCTCGTTCCTTTCTTAAATTTGGAATCCGTAGCAGATTCAGTCGGCGCCGAACCTTCGCAGGGGAAAGAATAAAAAGAGTCGATCAAGCTTCTAAAAGAAAAAGAATAGTGAACGACGCGTAGCTTTGCAGTGGAGCAGGGCCCCGTTCGTTCCGCGTACGTGTTTTATGTTCCATGGAATTACTCTTTGCAACACACTGTATAACGAGATTATTTACGGCGGTCTAAAAGAAAGCGGTATTAACTTGTCAGAAAGCAATAAGCGCCATAAGGCTCCCCGGGTCCGTAGCCATCCTCGTAATAGCGGCCGGCAAGCTTTTTTCTTTGTACTCCTAAGATTACCAGCTCCCTTTTGTTGAACGAATTTCCCATCTCAGCGTGTAATTTAAAGAGGTATTTCGAAAGGCGTGACGCTTACAAACAGAGGTAAAGAATGAGCAAGACAAAGAAAACTATACTTTTCTTTTTGAGAGTTGCCGTATTTACCCTATTTTTCTCTAGCGTGCGCTTTGGTAAGCACATGGGTCAAATGCTATTGCGGCGCTTGATTTCTCCCTGGAGGCGAGTCAGAGAAGAAAGAAATACAAGTCTTCCGCCACCGTGAAGTCATCGGGCTGGCAGAGGTTTTGTAATAAGCAGTATTTCGATAAGAATGGTGAGGCATTATAGGTTAGAAGTGCGCAAAACAGGATGGACTGGGCAAAGAACTGCGCAGGTGCGGCATTGGTCATGAGCATTTATTTGTCTCACAAGCGCTAGAAATGTAGACAAACGATTATAGTTTGCCCAGCCGGTGCAGCGTGGATCTGAACGTTAAAAATTACCGCGGGAATTAATAATCCTTGTATTGAATTCGTATGGCCGTCAGAACTTGTCGGTGCCAGCACAGGAAGCATTTTGTGAGTTTCTGCAGCGTGTAACAAAAGTAAACCAATAATATCAACTTCTTCCCACATCGTTTTACCGTATTCTTAGGTGGTCGCTCAATTACAAATGAAAATATTTGCATTTTGCTTGATAGTGTTAGCTAGTGACGGGCGGCTGATGGGGCAAGTTGTGATGCCCATGTGAAGCTGAGCATATCTGGCCTTTTTTGCTTTATGAGTAATGCAGTCAACAACAGCAGCTTGTCGCACTTACTTTACCTGTGCAGCGTTACAAAAGCCAGAATACGTGGCCTATACATGTCCACATAAGAGAGCTGCTTAAAATCGAAATTGATGAAATGGTTCACTTTTAGAGCAAACTTGATATGGCTGTATGGCGTTAAGTAGACTGAAGTGATTTGTTTGTAACGCAGGTTCTCTGAACAAAAATGAGGGCTTCTTTCACGTAGAGCGCACATCACTGATTCTAGAGATTGCAAACAGTAAAGCCGGCTTCCCGCGTTTCTTTATCAGTATGCTTTTTCATTGGCTTCTTTGTCTTAAAATTGTTTTTCAAGGAAGTATTTGATTCCTTTAGTGCAGCTTGGTTGTGTAGAATAGGTGTTCGCTATTCCGTAGTTACACTTCAGAGCATACAGACAATGAAAAAGGAGTTGAAACTTAACGTTTTTTAAGGCGAAAACCTATAATGGCTCATACAGTCGTCCGTTAACAAAGCGTGTCACTGCTTTTAAGTCGGGACCTAGAAAAGATAGAAGAAAACCGATGGCTGCTGCAGACAGAGGAAAAAAAAAGAACATAGAAAGCAATTTTGAGGACTGTAGAGTAATTAGTTAATTAATTATAGGCAAAAATGGCGAAATTGCGTCGAAATAGCGCGGACGTCGATATAGCCACGGGAAAAGTGTGAAGTCACATCCAACAGAAGTTGTCATGGCATAGTGAAAATTGTCACAGAATGGTCGGAAAAACGTCGGGTTTGTAGAAATTAGATGGAAAAATGTGCAACTAAGCGTAATTAATAATTAAGATTCCAGAAAGATGTATGATTTGGGTGTCGATATAGCCACTGGAACGCTATGGCGTCACATCCACCGTAAGTCGTCTCGGCATAGTGTCCTCGGGTTTCGCCTCTCAACACTTTAGTTGCCAAAGTTTCCTTGCAATTTTTGTCTTCGTATGTTTGCGTTCAAGTATAACCAAGAAGCCACTCCTGCGCTCCCTGTTCAACTTTCCTAGTAGTAATTTTTTTTCTTGCTTATTTGCTGCGCTCCAGTGAAGGCCAATATATTGGGCATCGTTAGACCACCTGACATTTGAGGTAGGGCACTGAATAGTTTGTACCAAACCTTTGCGCGTTTTTCTCTTCTTTTGTTAGCACAGATGGTAGGGTACTGCCATGATATTCAAATTATTGCATTGCGACTCGAAGGTAGCTAATGCCACTCAACAAATGACGGACGCAGCACGCGGTAGCTCATCTTCGCAGAGTGTTATACTTGCATTTCTTGACAAATCGTGAAACAAGTTTTCTTGCCCAGCAAAGTTCTGCCGATGATTTGCTATATTTTCGCACCTTTTTTTTTCTTTTAAAGAGCCTTTAGTACTACGCACATTCGGTAGTGATTACAAATTAGATTCATATTCCTCTGAAGAATGACTTCGAAGTTTACTGCGTGTTCAGAATTTTTTTTCGCAGCATTTGATAAGTTCTCTCATAGACTACTTTTTAAAAACTACTGCTCTCAATCTGTGAACGTCAGAGCACGAATTGAGTGCTCAACAATGTCGTCCTGTGGCAGCAAATATTGACATTTGTCCGAGCGCTGCACAGAAAGAAAGAATGCAGAAAAATCTAGGGTTCGATACTACAACTCGAAACAACGTTTCAGACTGGCTTCAAATTTATCACGATCATTGATGGATGGAATGGCATCAGGGAGCTGATTCTTGTGACGAATGGCGAGTAGAAGAGGCGGATAAAATAGTTCGGGGTAAAATACGTTCCGACTTTCAGTTGGCGATCGATGCGTAGGAGAAAAAACGTGACAGGTCATGCTCTGCAAAAGCAAGATTGGAATGACCCAGCAAGCAGTTGGCCACACTAAGGACTGCTTAGCTATTTTTCAAACCACAGCAAGCATGTTTTGTTGCCCATTGCAAACACTTTATTTCATTCACTCAGCTACTGCCACCATGGTCTTGTTAAAACGACAACTCTGTGCTTCTTTTGTTCTTTTTATGTTTGTTTTATTTTTATTTTCACTTCATATTTTTGTTCTTTTTTATTTTTTGGTGACTTTAGCGCAGACCATGTTCGCTTCTATCCATCAAGTAAAATGGCACTCGTCGTGGCCATGAGGTTCCGTATTCGCTTCCCACGAGAAATTCTTGGGCTCGAAGTTGACCCGTAGAACTTTGTCTGAGATTCTTTCTTGTTTGTGGACGCAGAAGGACCACAGGCACATCGCCGAAATCGCACACTGCGGCAAGTAATGCTAGTGCATCAAAATGCAATGGGCCGGCGGATGTGGAATGTAACAAAGGAACAGTGACTATGGTATAATTTATAGAAAATGGCTGTCATGAAAAATATGCTTTCTTTCAAGAAGAACTAAGCTAAGAGCATTTTTTATTTCTCTGACACTCGTCGTTGGCGAGTAATCCTTAAGTATTAACCGGGTGGCTTTAATTGGCGGATGCTCCAGCTTGTTTACAATATGTCCGATGTACGTTGCTAATCGAACACGCGTATTCAACATTTGAGCACACCAGCTTAGTCTACAACTATTACACGGAGGTTGATTGGTTGGTTGGTTGATGGGGTTTAACGTCCCAAAGCGACTCAGGCTATGAGAGACGCCGTATTGAAAGGCTCCGGAAATTTCGACCACCTGGGGTTCTTTAACGTGCACTGACATCGCACAGTACACGGGCCTCTAGAATTTCGCCTCCATCGAAATTCAGCCACCGCGGCCGGGATCGAACTCGCGTCTTTCGGGTCAGCAGCGGAGCGCTGTAACCACTGAGCCACCAAGGCGGGGCAAACGGAGGTTGAGTCTAACGAAGCCGTGTGTTTTCGATGCCTTGTTGATAATGGTATCTATGTGGCAGTTCCGCTAAACGTCGCATGCTAATGAGCCTCCGAGTAGTTTATCATGGGTACTAGTTCTACAGGAACATTGTTCGGAGCGTAATGACACCATGTTTTGCTACATGTTTTTGCTGATTATTTTCGTTTCAGGGATATAACTTTTCATTTGCTATTGCGTGCGTCAGTTACTTTTTTATTTTTATTTTTGAGGTCTTTGTGTAAATAATTAGTGCCAATAAGGTCAGTAATCTTTTTGTATATCACTGAGCCGCCTGCAAGCATTCAGACCATAGAAGTTAGGTTATTACATAAATCTTGAATTTAAACTAAAACATTTATGTGGGTTCAGTTGTATTGATGTGGAGGAAATTCGGTCAAAATATAGCAATAGCTTTTGCTAGCCTCATTTTCACCTGGCTAAAGGTCTTCTGGCTGCTCGCTGTATTAGACGCAGACCTGCTACTATCTGATAAATTTGTCCTTGGCTCTATCATTTCCTTTTTACTGCCGTCATTTTTCACCTCCAGTTGTTTATTAACTCCGTGTGTGGCAACTAGGGAAAGCGTGCCACACTGATAGATCACGGCAGATATTTATAGCACTAACGCCGTAGTGGTTCAGCGGTTAAGGAAATGTGCCACTGCACAAACGTGCTTTACTATCATGCGACCAGCGGACAAGCCGAGAGAATGGTCCAGGAGAGTAGAATGTCGCTGGAAAAATTTCAAAAGAGAAGCATTGCCTGTCGTCTCCCAAAGCTTTTCTTAGCACAACACCCAGCCGTTCATGCGAGCACTCTGAAAATTCCAGCAAAGCTTATGTCAGTACGTCAGCTTAGAACGGCCTTAGATCTGCTCCATCTGAGCAGCGCGCCGGCTGCGGAACACGAGACCTTTTCCGCAGTTAACGCCACCTTCTCGGTAGGGCAATCCATATTTGTACGCAATATCGCTGGCTCACTGATGTGGTCGACTGCCAGAGTTCGCCGGAGAACTGGCCAGCGATCCTACGAGGTCTTCCTGCTCAATGGCGGCCCGCTGCTAAGGAGGCATGTCAACCACATACAACGTCGCCAGACCTCCTAAGATCAATTGAGCGCTCAGCGGGTCCCATTGTTACGCTTCCCAGAGCTAGCATCCTCCGAGCCTTCTGATTCGTCAGACTTCGCCACTGCTCCACCCGGGACGTATTACGATATAGGGTGTAATACGGCGGTTAGGAATGACATTTTATGAAGACCTACCCTTTCTTTTATGTGTTCGCACGGAAAACGGCTGCCACAACTTTTTATCCGAGCTGACACAGTACAGGGGAACTGCATTAAGGTACACCCTTTGCAAAAAGTTTAGAGCACGGGGATTTGCTTCTGAGCTAGCTACACCGCATGGCTCGCAATGCATCCTCAGCGTTCCAAATCTCCCGAAGATAAGAAGATTTCTGTTCCTGCCCTCTCCGATGGGTAGGATTTTTAATAATGCTACAGAAGCCCCACTACACAGCTTAGAAGCAAACCCCCTGAGGTAGAAACTTCTGACAACGGCTGTACGTTGTTGGGCGAGTTTGTGACTGAAGATTATGAAGGAACACAGCGCAAAAGGAATGGGGCAGAAGAGAATAAACGCATGAGCGCTCACTAGCAACTGGATGCATTTATTACGTGAAGTCATAAATACATATGAAGAAGGCTTGCGCAGAAGTAGGCAAAAACGAAGAAGCAAAGAAAAAGAGAGAAAAGATCACCAAAAGCAAAGGCACTTGAGCTTGTCACTGAAGATCTAAGAAGTGTAGCTCGATGGGCCAGTTGGTGCATGATCACGAGAAAACAAGCAGAAAAGGACGATTTTACAACAAGAAGGAGTGGACAGGATGACACTGAAAACTAATTAAGACGCTGGAAAGTAATTAAGATACGCCAACTCGGGACGGGAAAGGGAGACTGAAGGTTTCTTGACACATGATGCCCGCTTGCACAGTACACGGGCCTCCAGTATGCATCTTCTGCTAGCGCACTCAAAGTTGTACTCGTTCCACAACTACTCATTAAAATTGTTTTTAATTTTATTAATCATCCATTCTCTGGGCACTAAAGGCATCGTCAATCAAGAAGGCACCTCTGAGGCCGATCTTCAGTAGGACTTCGTGTGCTTTTGCTTACCTTCCACTTGCTTTTTACTCAGCATTGTTTAGTGCATGAGATGGACGAGACTAAGAATCAAGACAGGATTGAACAGCTCACAGCGGACGAGGGCACGAGAAAAGAAACGACTAGACACACGAGCGCTTGTGTGTCTCGTCGTTTCTTGCGTTGTGTCCTCGTCCAATGTGCAATGTTCAATCCTGTCATGCAATACCAAAATTCCCAAACTGCCCCGTTACTGAGAATGAAACCACGTTAGCTTGAATTGCTTCCTGCATTTCAAAACTCATCTGAACTCACATATTTAGAATTTCTTTCCTGTGCTTTACTCCTCGTCTCTCAAGTCGAGTTATAGACTTCATGGCTGTCTTTTGGAATGGCGGCATCGTCTGCGAATCGGCGAGGATATTCAGTATGAACTAGGTCGGGGAGAGGAACCAAGCACCGAGTAAGGGGTTAGCTAGCGAATCCCAGAATGTGGGAAACAATGTTGGGGAGGAGGCACAGTCATTCATGAAGTTCCATCAAAAGATTCCTGCGGCCACGCTGCTTGCGCGCTTTCGTACAACAGAGCTGTCGTCGCAACATGTACCCTTTGCGACCATCTATAAGGGCTCGCTGCCGCTTCCGGCAGAAAACACGGAATCGCTTTTTGCTGTCAACATGCATCTACGCATCCGTACTTTTAGCTCTGTGCCGTACGAGCTCTGTGCCTGCTCATCCTTGGTTTTCATGTGTTTTGTGAACAAAAAAAATCAAATAATAAAAAAATCAGGTCTCTTTTTTTTTGTGTCTGCTACAGTTTTCGGCCCGCGAGAACACAATGACAATACGGGCCGTTGTTACGTACACGGAATTGTGCGAGTGCTTGAAGGGATCTGTCTGTTCTTTTCTTCTGCTGCATTACCGTATTCTGGCGAAAACATGCAGCCTCCGAATATATCGCGCCAACTAAGAGAGTCTTTGTAGCTTACGCTCTGACCAAGCTTTGCTTTTTGCTGACTCTAAACGGCATATTGCTGAGCTTTGGGCGCTCTATACGGAATGAATAATCACTAATAGTTTTGCTTAATATGGAGCTAGAGAAATCGGGATAAATGTAAGGAAAGGCCGTGGGATGTCCCGCAGCATGCTCGACTAACTTTATCTACCATGCACTGGGCACACAAACCAGAGTAAAGAAAGGGTTGTAGAGGACGAATAGAGCAGTCGTTTTAAAATTGTGAACCTCATAAAGAGTGGTTAAGCATCATTCTCATATATAGTCGAAAAATCTTCGCACAAAGGCTAACTAGCACTCCAAAAGCGTAGAAAGCCTTGAAATATCTGAGTGAGGGACAATTATCAGAGGCTGTGTCAGTGCCTTGTCATTAATACGGGGCAAACAACCGGCCGATGCAAATCTTTCCGGCTTCTGCAAGGGCCACAGTTTTGCTAAAAGTTGAGTTAGATCCTATGGTTTGGAACAGTGGGCAACAAGGGAGCTAAAAACGAAGCCTAGTTTCAGATAACATGCTATCTGTATCTGTAGTATATTATAAGCTGGTTTGCTGTCCTGATCCCAATTGACTTAGCTTCCTGGCTATCGAGGGTTGCCCGAAATTATATTGAGAAGTGTTCGTCCTATATGACACCACTAATGTATATCCTATTTCAGTGAGCATTGTGAAGAAATACTGGAAATGCGGAATGAGTATGGTAAAGCTAATAGCCGAAACAATTAACGACAACCGGGGGGATAATATTTCACCTCTTACATTGTCTGCTATCTTATTTTATTCTGTTCCATGCCATAAATATGAAATTATTCCCTCTTGCTCCTCAAGTCGGCGTTCGCGCACTTTTGTCGTTGCTTTGGCGTCAATTGTGGCTGAAAAAACTTCTAAGCGTGTGTTCACAAATAACTTTAAGGAATTTGGAACCCAATACTTGGTGCTTTAAACTCCTTTGAATTTGATTATTGATATATCACCATTCAGCCACAGTTATTCAAAGCGTTGAAATGTGCTGATACAGGTCTTTAAAATGTTTGCACGAATACGGTTGCTCGCAACCAGCGATACTAACAGGAGTATCTGAGAATTTTCACTAGTGTTAAGGAAGGTATTGCTTGCATTCGCTGAATAAGGCAGTTGTCAGCCTGCACTCTGATATTGAATTGAATTGAATTGAATTGAATTGAATTGAGTTTATTTCCGTTCGAAACAACGGAGGGGGCTCGAACAAAAAGTGTAGCAAGTCCACTTGATTACGTTTGAGCCCCCTTTACATGGCATTTGGTGAGGCCAAAATTCTAGTATAACAACAGATACATTTACAGATTGCAGAATAGAACAAAAAATGTTAGTTATGCACAGAAAATCTTACAAAATAATTTACACAATGCCAATATGCAATTCTAAGTGGAAGGTTCACAGAAATAAGTACGTATAAAAATAATATGGGGGAACAAGGCAAAAGAAGTATTAATTACACAGAACAAGCTCGACAAAACAATTCACACAGTGAAATTATACAAATTGTAGATAGAATATGTACAAAGCAAGTTAGGAAATAAAATAACGATGAAAGTATTTATTGCACCGCAGCAAAAGTCTAATACAATAAGGCAATGAGTATGATCACATCAGTTAAAAGTGAACAGTATTGTTTGTGAAGGTGTTAATGCATTCAGTGGCTTGATTATATTTTTTTAAGGAAAGCCTTTACCTTGGAAATGTTAGTGCGCTTATAAGCAGCCGTACGATCGAATTACAAGAAAATTTTAACTTGGTTGACGCTCCTCGAAGAAAAAACAATTTGAGAAAGTTTTACGCGCAATATAATATTCTTTTTTTCTCTCTCAGCTTGAAGCGGCTTGCATTTCTTCCCCCGTCATTGACACTTTTTTAACTCCAGGGGAAGTGGCGGCACGTTTGACTGATTTTTGTCAAAACGAGTCTGGAAGTCTCGTAGGCCACGCTAAGCTCTCTCGGTTTTATATTGAAGACGCTGAAGATAAATGAACTGTTGGCAAGTTCTGCCTCCTCACATCTATCAATTCGCCGTAAGCTGGTTATATGTCAGCATTTTATGCGTTTGTATTTTTACTGCCAGCACTGCACTAAAAAAATAATACCCGTTATGTGTTCATGCATATCTTTAGCCAAAACAACAGACAGAAATATTAGTCTGGAATAGGTGGTAGCCAAAATTTACTTCTTTTGTACTGGGACCGCATAAAGTTAAGGTGGGAAATTTATCGCACTGCGAACTCACGATCGCAACAAAAGAAACTAAATCGGGCACTCTTTCTTACTTTTCGTTGAAAAATTGCTGTCTTGCTTCTGACAGAACGACGTAAATAAAAACAACAAAAATTCAAAATGAATGAACATATTCTTTATAATTTGACAAGGAACTTGTTTTTATCCGCCAAATTCGCAGAAACCTTCGTTCAGATTCCATTTGGCATAAACTAATGAAAACGCAACGTTATATAGTGCGAGATAAAGAAAACGTTTTGGAGAAGTAATGTCCCTGTAACCTCTGCAGCTTCAAAGTAATCATTTTTCGTGAACGTAAGTTAGATCTCCCAGCCAATCCAATGCAAGAGCTACACCCTAAAGTGGATCAGACTAGTCTTTGGCAGCGATCTGAGCCTGAAAGACATTCGCGAACTGCCCAGCCTCCGAAGAAAAAGAAAAGGAAGAGAAAAGTGCCCGCTCGGCAAGGTAGCGAGGTGAAAAACAGATGCGCCTTGAACTCCGAAAATAAGTAGCGGAAGGTGGTCATAGTTGCCCCCTTTCTCTCAGTGTGAAGAACTGGTTTGAACCGTCTTCAAGTCTGCAATTTCAGAAAACGTATCTTTGGGCACACAAAAGTCATCACTTCGTAGCCAAGCATGGCAAACTCGCCTTCTGGCGTTTTTGACTTGTATAAAAAAATCATTTGCTATTACCGAGAAAGAACAACGAATAAGCGAAATATATTGGCGACATACATGTATCACCAGAAAAGAGCGCTTCCTAACTAGTGGAACGTGTCCCAGTAGGCTGAAACTGACTTTGAAGGTATTGTCTTAGACATTCAGGAGAAAACAGAGAATGTGGAAGAGATAGTAACCAAGATATCTAGTATTAGGCTCTGCTGCGCTACCATGCGTCGTCCACTAACGCAAGAAAAACGCACCATTCGCTTTCTTCTTTTTCGCAAGTTACTCAATATCGGTTATTTATGCGGTTATTCCATAACAGATTTTGTTTATTTGCATGCCTCACTGCACACTTTCTTCTGCATGTTCTGGAGGCAGTAAGTGTTAGAGGAACCAATAAGAGGCCTGAACCTATCGCACTGCCGCCGTGTGAGTGACTGCCTTCGTGAAGCGTTACACGTATGACCAGTTATTTTGATTCGGATGTCTACTTAGCTGGTGTCTAGAAAAGGTGCGCTAAGAAGTACTTGTAGCTGGGCTTGGTGGTGCAGATTTTCGAAAGGCATAGTAGCGCAAAAAAGAAACAAACGAACACCGACGTAGTCATAGAACAAGATGCGTGATTTATTATCAACAAGCTTTATCAATAAGCTTATAAAGCTTGTTTATAGTGCAGCACCCGTCCCGTTCTCTTACTACCCCTGTGTTTATTTTTTGCGCTACTACGTCTTTCCAAAAAAAAAAAAGGGTACGCTAGCTGTTACATGTCAGAGCATAAGCAGCAATGCCTGATCATTTGGTTGATTGATGTTGTTTCTTTTCATTCTATTATCGACAGCCTTATTAAATGCCTTGTAGGCAACGGACTGCAAGCTGATCGGTGGGCATTTTTTTGTGCCCTTGACGTATCGTTTCTTAAGGATTAAGATGGTCTTAGCTTTCTGCTAAGCTTCCAGTACGCTCGCGATCATATGACATTGGGTATAAAGGGGGATAGTTTTTGTTGCACAATCTCACCTCCGTCCTTCAACAAATCTCCTGTTACCTAATCCTCCCCAGCTGCCTTCCCCTTTGCATTGGTCCTAAGGCTTTCTTTCCTTCCTCTTTCTTTACTGGCGGGATGCCGTATTGCTGTGCACTACTATCTGTAGTTGGTCGAATTTTATTTTCTTCAAATGTTTGGTCACTGTACGAAAGCTTAAGGGGGAATGATTTCACCAAAGCGAATTCCTTTGAGTGCTTCAAGAATGTGTGCTGGGGGATTGGTACTGCCGGAACGAATGTTGGGACCGAGGTTTATGTGAACGCGATCTGAGAAACTTTGCAGCTGCTTGATGATGTTGATGCCCCCTCCCAACTGTCTTTCCATCGCCTGTAGTCCTTCTCTGTATACTTTCAAAACATGAAGCGTGAATTATAGACACAGCGGATATCGTATGATAGGCGCGTAATATACCGACCCCAGTTGTGTTTTTGTTTATTTCCAAAGCGAATTTTTTTGTGTTTTGGAGGGCATGGCATGAAAAAACTGAGAGCATGAGTCTACTGCATATATATATATATATATATATATATATATATATATATATATATATATATATATATATATTGTAATGGGCTTTTCGGGTACAACGCACAAAGCACAGCTCGACACAAAGCACAAAGCGCGGAACGGCGTTCACCGACAGGCACTGGTTCCAACTGCACCAACAGGAAGCGCGCGCTCGCCGAGAGCAGTCCCGCTGCCGCGCGGGCACTTCTTCTTCATCACAATGGCTCCCGGCGAAGGAGGAGCCATCCTGGCTACTCACGGCGTGGTACACATCACGGGTTCGTGGTAGGGCTTGAGGCGGCTGATGTGAACGGTTTCGCGGCCACGGCGGCGGTGGTCAGAGGAGGGTGTCAAAGGTTCCACAACGTAGTTCACGGGGGAACTCTGACAGACAACACGGTAGGGGCCGTGATATTTGGTGAGGAACTTGGACGACAGGCCAGGAGGACCAGAAGGGACCCAGAGCCAAACAAGGGAGCCGGCGGGTAGGTGGGCAAAGGGTTGACCAGAATCACGCCGTTCTTTCTGACGATGTTGGTCGTCAGACGTGAGGAATCGCGCTAGTTGGCGGCATTCTTCGGCGTACTTGGCGATTTCAGAAGCAGGCGAGCAGTCAGATGCGTCAGGATGGTAGGGGAGAATGGTGTCAATCAAGCAGGTAGGTTCGCGTCCATAAAGGAGGAAGAATGGCGAAAACCCTGTAGTAGACTGGACGGCGGTATTGTAGGCGTACGTCACAAATGGGAGTACGAGGTCCCAGTTAGAGTGGTCGGGAGTGACATACATAGTGAGCATGTCACCGAGCGTCCGATTAAACCTTTAGGTCAGCCCGTTCGTCTGAAGATGGTACGCCGTGCTTGTTCTGTGAACTACGCGACATTCTTGTAGAAGCGCCTGAACAACGTCGGATAAAAACACGCGGCCGCGATCGCTGAGAAGCTCGCGGGGAGCACCGTGGCGAAGAACGAGGTTGCGAAGAATGAAGAAAGCGACTTCTCTGGCTGTAGCCGTCGAAAGAGCGGACTTCTCGGCATAGCGCGTAAGATGGTCGACAGCGACGACAATCCAGCGGTGACCAGAAGTAGAAGGCGGCAGAGGCCCATAAAGGTCGATGCCCACACGATCAAACGGACGGGCAGGACAAGGTAAAGGCTGCAATGGCCCGGAAAGGCTCTGCGGTGTTGACTTGCGGCGTTGGCAGTCAAGGCATGAGCGAATATACTTTCGTAGAAAGGTATACATGCCGCGCCAGTAGTACCGGTGCCGAAGGCGCGTGTATGTTCTTAAGAGACCAGCATGGGCGTTCTGGGATTCGGCATGAAAAGATGCGCAGACTTCAGCACGTAAGTGGCGAGGTATGACAAGCAGCCATTTTCGACCATCTGGCATGTAATTCCGGCGATAAAGAAGACCGTCTTGCAAAGTGAAATGGCGGGCTTGACGTCGAAGCGAGCGGGAGGGCGCTGACGTAGTGCGGCCGGAGAGGAGGTGCACGAGAGAGGTTATCCAGGCGTCTTTGCGCTGCTCCAGATGCATGTTTGGAGGGCGTAATGAAGAGAGCACGGGGTCAATGCTAGAGATTTTCGCATCGTTGGCAAGTAGCGGTGAGCGGGAGAGGGCATCGGCGTCAGAGTGCTTGCGTCCGGAACGGTAGATGACTCGAATGTCGTACTCCTGAAGTCGCAGTGCCCAACGACCAAGTCGGCCGGATAGATCCTTCAAGGACGACAGCCAGCATAAATCATGGTGGTCGGTGACTACGTCGAAGGGGTGGCCGTAGAGATATGGTCGAAATTTGGTTATTGCCCACAAAATGGCCAAACATTCTTTTTCGGACACGGAGTAATTGATCTCGGCTTTAGAAAGTGTGCGGCTGGCATAGGCGACGACATATTCATGAAACCCAGGCTTCCGTTGTACCAGCACAGCAGCAATGCCAATGCCACTAGCATCCGTGTGGATCTCGGTCGGAGCGTCCGGGTCGTAATGGCGAAGTATGGGTGGTGAAGTAAGGAGCCGGCGCATTGTAGCGAAAGCATCATCACATTTGGAGCACCACGACGACAAAGAATTTTGGGCTTGAAGTCGCGTCAAAGGTGAAATGATGGTGGCGAAATTCCGGATGAAGCGGCGAAAATATGAGCATAGACCGATGAAACTCCGCAGTTCTTTGGGCGTGGACGGCTTCGGAAATTCAGCGACCGCACGAAGTTTTGCGGGATCCGGAAGGATGCCGTGTTTAGAGACGACGTGACCGAGGATGGTCAGTTGGCGAGCTCCGAAATGGCACTTTTTCAAATTTAATTGCAGCCCTGCGGTGGTGACACAAGTGAGCACTTGGCGCAGGCGAGTCAGATGCGTCGAAAAGTCGGCCGAAAACACGACGACGTCGTCAAGGTAGCAGAGGCACGTCTTCCAGCGTAGGCCCCGCAGGACATTGTCCATCATTCTTTCGAATGTAGCAGGGGCATTGCAAAGCCCAAATGGCATGACGTTAAACTCATATTACCCATCAGGCGTGACGAATGCTGTTTTTGCGCGATCATCGTCGGCCATGGGTATTTGCCAATAACCAGATCTCAGATCGAGTGACGAAAAAAATTCTGCTCCTTGTAGGCAATCGAGGGCGTCATCTATGCGCGGCAGAGGATAAACGTCTTTCCGGGTTACAGTGTTCAGCCGTCGATAATCCACGCAAAATCGGATAGAGCCGTCTTTCTTTCGAACGAGAACGACCGGGGAAGACCATGGGCTCTTCGAGGGCTGTATAATCCCGCCCTCCAGCATGTCGTCGACTTGCTCGGTGATGACGCGACGCTCCGAAGCTGACACGCGACATGGTCGCTGGCGCACAGGAGGATGGGTGCCAGTATCGATGGTATGGGTGACAGCGGAAGCACGGCCGAGTGGAGTTTGGCACGCATCAAAAGACGAACGAAATTCGCACAAAAGGGCGAACAGCTGGTCACGGCACGCCGAATGAAGGTCTCCATCGATAGCACTGTACAGAACATCAGAGGGTGGTCGGTGTGACAGGGTAGCCGGAGTGAGAGCATCGAGCGACGGTGTAGGAGCGGCCTGGGCGTCGTCAACGACTTGTAGAAGTTCAGCCGATGCTACGTAACCAATTCATTCACCACGAAGCAGAGTCAAAGGAGTGGGCAGATGATTGCTGATGAGCATGGTTGCGGTGCCAGAAGTCATTGTGAGGACAGCGAAGGGAAGCGGTAGGTTCCTGCGGCGAACGAACAATTCCGAGGGAGTAAAGAGTACAGCTGTGTCGGGTGGGTCGGCTGGAGAGATACAGGACAGGGAGACTACAACGGACGAGGAAGCAGGAAGTTCGACATCATGGGAAAGGAGAAGTTTGTCCGGATACTCAGCGGTTTCGGCAGTGGAGTCGTCGGGTAGGACAGAGAGTGTGACTTCAGCACGGGCGCAGTCGACGACAGCAGAGTGGTCCGACAGAAAGTCCCACCCAAGAATGACGTCATGCGAGCAGGAGGAGAGTACCACAAACTCAATTGCGTAGATGACGTCTTGGATAGCAACTCGTGCAGTGCAAGCGGCGAGCGGCTGAATTTGCTGGGCGTCAGCAGTACGCAGCAAAATACCAGGGAATGGCGTCAGAACTTTCTTGATGCGGCGGCAAAATTTCGCGTCTATAACTGATACGGCTGCTCCGGTGTCTATCACGGCACACGTCGCAACACCGTCTACTACTACATCAACGACATTGGCGGGGGACGTCAGAGGCCTTGTACAGTTCGCCGAAGGCGCAGCTCTTGCCTCGTGAACTGCGCTCACTAGTTTTCCGCTTCACTGGGGCTGGCGCGGCGGCGCATCGGAGAGATGGAACGGCGCCGCGGAGAATGGGAGCGATGCGGCGTTGCGGACTGGTTGTCAGTGGTGAACGCTGATGGTGGCGAACTAGGCTGCATGCGGTACCGCTGCGTGTGAGGTCCGTATGCTGAGTGCGTCATGACGTCAGTAGGCGGATAATAAGAGTGATTGCGACAGTAGCGAGCGACATGTCCGGCAATGCCACAGGCAAAACAGATGGGCCTGTTGTCCCGAGTGCGCCATGGGCGACCGTAGGGGAGGGGGGCCGACGCCATGTGCGGCAACGATGGTGGGGCGGGAACCCGATACGGCCGGACAGGTCGTGGTGCCAAGGGCGGCGGAGCTGCTGTGGCGTCGGAGAAATTGCCCGTGGTATGAGGAGCCGGGCGGGACAGGACGGCGGCGTAGGTAAGCGGGGCAGCCACTGCCTGCTGGGGGACTGGTGGCACGGCATCCGCGATCTGTAGGGCGTCTGCGACCTGTGCCTGGATGGTCTGCTGAAAGGCCGGTGGAAGTGCTGGTGACGGAGCTGGGGGCGCATGCACGAGCGCGAGTTGACGTGCAACTTCTTCGCGGATAAACCGCTTCACCTCTTGCATGAACTGGGGTTCTCCAGCGACCATGGCATCCGCAGATAGTGCCTCGGCCTGCCGCATAGGGCGACGAGCGAGGACGCTTTGCTTGCGCAGCTCCTCGTAGCTCTGGCACAAGCTGATGACGGAGGCAACGGTGTCCGGCTGCCTGGCAAGAAGCATCTGAAAGGCGTCCTCGTCGATGCCTTTCATAATGTGCTGGATCTTATCGGCTTCAGTCATCTCAGAATTGACGCGCTTGCACAGGTCTACGACGTCTTCCACGTAGCTGGTGAACGTCTCACCTGGCTGCTGCGACCGCTCACGCAAGCGCTGCTCAGCGCGGAGCTTGCGCACGCCAGGACGGCCAAATACCTCGGCAAAGCTCGTTTTGAAAGCCGACCAGGTGGTTATGTCTGCTTCATGGTTGCGGAACCACAGGTTGGCGACGTCAGCAAGGTAGAAAATAACGTTCTTAAGCTTCATGGTATCGTCCCAGCGGTTGTGCGTGCTTACCCGCTCGTAGGACGCCAGCCAATCTTCGACATCACTGTCACCTGTGCCGCTGAAGACAGCTGGGTCTCGCTGCCGAGGCATGCCAGCGCAGATAACAGGTGCTGGCGGAACCGATGACGGCGGCGGGGATGTGTTTCTCGGCATTTGGGTGGTAACGGTGCCGTTTCTCAGCTCCAGGACGGGATCAGAGTCCACCTCAACCACTTGTAATGGGCTTTTCGGGTACAACGCACAAAGCACAGCTCGACACAAAGCACAAAGCGCGGAACGGCGTTCACCGACAGGCACTGGTTCCAAGCGCGCGCTCGCCGAGAGCAGTCCCGCTGCCGCGCGGGCACTTCTTCTTCATCACAATATATATATATATATATATATATATATATATATATATATATATATATATATATATATATATATATATATATATATATATATATATATATATAGTGTTTTCTCGGCAAAATGGGGTGCGCTGTGGCGGCCGCATACTTCTGCCCATTATACAAAAAATTAATGAATAAATGAATTAAACAGAAGACTAGAATAAAAATAATGAAGGAGCGAAACGAAAATAAAAGGACATTAGAGAAATTAAGGTTAAATATTCTTCATTGACAACTGTGGCCCGTTTTTAGTGAACGTCTCTTTAGATCATTTACATGCGTTGCGAAGAAGCGGACGTGAAGGAATGATTTATATTTAATGAAGTTTCAAATTTTAGACTGGGCTATTTTGACGTGATGCTCGAATAGGTGCGTAATTTTCAGAAATTAACAGGTCCTGCTATACAACAGTCGTGACCTCATGCGTTCTTGCTTCATTAAAATTACGCTGAATCATTCATAGACTTTTCTATGCCTGTGCGCACGTGCCCTTTCAATCCTCAGGCATGGAGAAAGTCGGGAACAAAGATATGGGGTCACACACGTGCGCTCCCTCAGTCACCAATTTACAGCAGCAAAGCGTAAATGTACGCACGCCTTTTGCAGCATGACTCTCGAAAGAACTGCTTAGCGGCTCTGAGATTTGGAGAAGCGTTAATGAATGCGTGCCGCGGAGCTCCCACACGCCATAATCACGCGCGTTTGAGAAAAAACTCTGAGTCTATGCTGAGGCACAACCAACGCGTTAAGCACTTAAACCAATTGCATGCCTCTTAAGTTATGAATTTGTCAAGAAAACCGAGGGGGTGAGCAGCGTTATTCGACAGATGCGCACGAAGAAACTCTGTAGCCTTTAAATTAATTTTTTTTTAAATTTCCAATCTCTGTGCCCACTGCAGAGGTGGCATAGATTCGGAAGCAATGAGATATTTTGTAAAGCTTTTTGCGATGTCTTCTTATTTTATTAAGTCCTGCTCTTTGAATGTTTTTCTCCTCCTTAATGTTTAGAGCCTGGATGTTTATCAAGTAATTGCGTCACTGTCACATTATCACTCCTGAAGTGCGGGGGGTTGCCTGCGAGGAACTGGCACAGTTTTTCAAAAGACACGTGAGGGTGTCATCTTGAGTTGCACGACGTGTGTACGGCAGGATTTTAGAAGGATATTCATGACACGTGGTAGCGGTCAGCGTAACGATAAAGCTGTGGAGGTTTTTGTGTGATCAGGTTCCAAAAAATTCAAACGTAGCTTAGAATAAACCCCTTTTTACGCGTAAGACTCTAACAATCACTGACACCAAGGAAAGGAAGAAGGAATGTTACTGTCTAGTAACCCGGTTTTCGCAAAATCTCTTGTGAAATTATCATTTAGAGCGGGTCATATTTGTAGAAACTGGAATAAAAGATAACACTTTTACACCGATGAGTAGGCCTTTGTATTATCAGAACAGCTTGGAGACACGGAGCAGCAGAGCCACAGAAAAAGCACCCTGTCTGTGTGCTTTTTTTTCTGCGCTGCGTGATGTCGCACCAACTTTTCTAACCGTTCGCTTAGACTTCCATCTGCTGAGTGGCTTTAGCAAGAGAGGTGTGGTAGAAGCTGTCTCATCTTCTACTTTGGAATGCATTTACGTTTCGAGTGGTTTGAAGGGCGTTCCACAACATTAGCGTAACCAGAGATTCGGACGTGCAAGGTACTTTTAGGCCACGAGTGTCACAAAAAACGGGGCCTAACTGGCCCAGAAGCAGCTGTGCGACAACCCTCCTGCCTTACTCAAGGCAACGAAACTTCCAGAAATGTTGTAGTTTGCCTCGCTCTCTCGCAATTCTGTCTCCCAGAAAGGCAGTAATTTGAAGATTTTATCATAAAAAACTTCGTCTTGGTTTTTGTGAGCGGTTATTGCAATGACAAAGTGGCATGAAAGTTTTAGCTCTCGAAGAAGAAAACATAAGCTTCTATTGAATGCTTGTACTTCTTGCATAATTTTTTGCATAATCTCAGCACAAAAAATTTTTGGCTTATGTGTGTCAAAGAAATGACGAGTTCACTGACTTTTGCTCTAATCTGGCCCGCTAATCACACAATGAGGTGGTGTGCTACCAAAAAGATTACCCTTTTTGACATATAGTTTTACCACACCATGCTCTTTTGTCCTAAAATAACTTTTTTAACTTAAGGGGATAATAACTTCCCTTTTAGTTAATGATTTATTGAACACTCAGTGCATTACTCAAATCGGACTGATTTCTTTATCACAAATATTAAAAACCTTACACACGAACATTTTTAAAATCAAAACCTATAAATCCATCCTGTTATAGTAACGCTTGGAATAATGTCACTGAATGCCAGTGGTTTGTGTCACATTTCTTAAAAATTTATCGATCCGCGTTGCATTCGTCCAACTAGACAGTAGAATTTTGCTGATTTGGAGTTTTTGGAGCAATGAACCTGCACCAGTAAAAGGTTTTGACCGTGGGATTAAAGAGGCTCAAGTCAATACTTAGCAGATGCATGTTTAAGGACGCGGATTCCACCAGAAAAAGGCGATGCGCTTGAAGTTGAGACGCACTTGTGAATGATAACTTATTTATGTGCAGCTCCTCATCTGGTATTACCCCAACTAACCGTCGGGAGAACCGTTCTGAGCTCCCAGTTTTATTCTGCATTTTATTCTGCAGTTTTATTCTGGAAATTTATTCTGCAAAGTAGCTGAAATAACGTTAATTAAATATTAAGTCACAGCTGAGAGGCAAAGGTTTCTTGACATTAGAAGTGTTTCAAATTTCGAACGAAACCTTCCACCGGAAAGAACATTTAATTAGGTAGTGTCGAGAACGCTATGCTTTACTGAAGCTCTTGATTTTAGTCTCTTTCCTTTGTAATCGTAAAAAAAGAAAACATGGAGCTAGAGCCAGTCGTAACAACTATATATAGGCGGCGTGGGGCCTAGTAATGAAGTCTAAGCAATAAGAATGTCTGTCCACGAGTCTAAATTGTCCCGAGATCTTCGCCTGATATGAGAAGCCATACCGATTTTAATGAAGAAGTGCAGGACTTAATTAAAATGTTCCAATGCTAGCTTTGTAGAACCTCTTTTCTCCTCTGTACGCCAACAGATGTCCATGGCGTCCGGCTTACCCTACACCCTTCCACATTTCGTTCCTACTGGGGCAAAATCAAGCAATCTACACAAGCAAAACACCCAGAACACCACTATTTTGAGCGGTGGGAGTCTCTGCTGACGAGCGATAAACTGGAAGAGTCGTTGTCCAGCAGGTGCAAAGGACAAGTCACCCCAGTGGAGCCCTGGAATAAGGACCTGACCGATAAGCTTAGGCAACTCCTTTATTTTCAAAAATATTTTCCTCCTTCTCCGCGGCTTTCGTGCCTTAAGTAAATATTCAGTCTTCATGCTTTACTCTGCTTTGTGGCAAAAAAAAACCTTTAGGTACTTCAAGATTGCTATTTATTCTTTGGTCGAAAGTCAGGCAGTCTGCCTTGCAACGCAGCATGTGCAGATATTACTTGCGATTCTTAACGTGCTGTAATAGCTCGGCACCGGCCTTTTGCGGAATCCCAGAAGTCCTCAAATCAGGTGTTCTGCTTCGCTTCATCGTCGGCTTCACCACCTCACCGCCTCGGGCACTCTCAGCTTACACCCATCGAGTCCTCTACCACTGACAGGCAACAGGCCAGGACACGTGCGCAAATCTAGGCACTTCGTCGAACGTCCCTTCAGCGTACAACTGCAAGCGGACAGGTGGATGGTATCATCGAACGTACTCTCACTCTTTCACAGCGTTTCTGTGCCGTTCGCCGTCGCCGCAACGAAATACGTCCTCAAGGCGGACGCTGATCTCGGCGCCAGGACGAGCCTGAACTCTTAAGAACTCTGCTGGCTATTGAGAGTTTGCTGAATAGTACGTCTTTTACCTTCAAAGGTGAATTCTGCAAGAAATCTATCGGCGCTGCCATCAGCGCTGCGATCTCAATGACGGCTGCCAACTTGACGATGGAGGGCATTGAAGAAAAAGCGCTGCAGTGAACAAGAACTAAATGTTTTCGATGGCTACATGCACGACTCCTTCTGCATCCTTAAGATATCAGAGGTAGGAACTTACTGACAAATATAAACTCTATCGAGCCCTCTATCCAATTCACAATGCAATCAGAAAGGGACGATACCTTGCCGTTCCTTAATTGACGTCCCCATAAGAAGACAAGGGGGAGATCTAGAGTTCGGTGTTTAAGGAAACCGACTACTATCTTAAAACTGAAGGCACAGCGCACGAAGAACAGGACTAAGGCAGAGACAAACACAGCGCTGTGTTTGTCTCTGCCTTAGTCCTGTTCATCGTGCGCTGTGCCTTCAGTTTTAAGATCAATGTACCGACTACCCCAAACATATACCTTAGTGCGACTACTACCATCCACTACATAAATTTTAATTCCTCGCCCTTATACCACAAGGAATGCGCCATCTGCATTCACTTGTTCATACCCAAGTCCATGTGCTCCTCCGAAGCGGAAAGAAAAAGGGAAGAAGCCACCGTGTTCGCCGACTAACTAGTGGTTTTATTCAACGCATTTCCGGCCTTCAAGCCCAGGGGACAGGGAGGCCACTCATCACCGAAGCAACGAAACGCACCCGCGCTGAGCACACACACGTGAAGGAAGCCAGCGAAGCGCTGACGCGCATTCTTTTCTTTCAGTTCGGTTGCACTGCTAGAAGAATTTTTCGATTTAGGGCATACAAATGTACGTCCCTCAAGCATGTTTCGGCCAGGCAGCCCACATGCCCACCGTGTTGTGCCTCAGTTTCCTGCTACATGACTACCAAGCCTGAAAAACACAATAGTGCGCAGGCCGGTGCACACAGTATCCTTGATTACGACATGAAATCAAAAGTATAGATAGGCACAAATACAGGCGGAGTATACAGAAAAAAATATTTAAAGATACATTCTCAAAAGAACGAAGACACTTGACAATAAATTATAGGAAAAATTTAGGGTGAGTGCAACACATAAATAAATAAATAAATAAATAAATAAATAAATAAATAAATAAATAAATAAATAAATAAATAAATAAATAAATAAATAAATAAATAAATAAATAAATAAATAAATAAATAAATAAATAAATAAATAAATAAATAAATAAATAAAGAGCAACTACAAATGCTGCACAAACAGTACTCAAAAGTGATTAGTTTGTTTTCTCTTTTTTGAGCAAAACATTACAGATTAGACATTTGAAGCACTAAAATTCAATGATACGAACCGAAAAAATCGCTAGTTATAAAAAATGCGGTACAGCATGTTTGGACGGAGGGAATTTTACTGAAAGAATAAGGAGCATCGCTACAGAAAATAGCTCTCTTACAATCGTTTGTAAAGGCTGAAAATGGTTTCTTGTAGTATATGTGGATATATCTTCTTTTGAGAATTTTGGTAATCTGGAAATATGGTGTTTGGACTCCATGGTTCGTTCTGACTATTGGCATCTTTACTTTAGGATCTCTCATAGCGCACAAGTTTACTTTGTTCTTGGGCGTGCCGTGCGAGCTATTCTTATATTTCCATTTCAGCAACTTAAATTAGTATGCCTTTTCTACCGACAGTACTTTGCACTTGTAAAAGTGGATGTGTTCATAATTTCTGTTTTTCATCATAATAATTTTCGCATATACGCAATACTTTCTCCTGTAAATTATTTTTTCTGATTGGAATCAGTTGTTGAGCCGAAAAAAAAAACTGTAGCTTATTCGAGAAGACGATAGACAATAATATTATGCCTGCTTTAACCATAATGAAATCAACTGTTTAATTCTATAAATACAACCAGCAACCCGTGACAAGCCGGATTCAAGGTTACTGGCGTGGGTGTTCCATGTGAGATCACTGCTAAAGTACACCCCTCAAAATTTTTGCTCAGTGGCCTACACCGGCGGGCTCTCTTCATACCTCATGCTGATAGGACTCTTATCACTCTTACTTGCGAGTTTGAAAAATTAGATATTTAGAGTTTGCTATATCTAGGGCTGCACAACTGGCTTGTAGCCACTTCGAGGGACTTATCATGTAAGCATTAACCAATTTCGGTAAGCATGTTTCTGTTGCTCCCGTGGAAAATATATTAGTGTCATCTCCTTATATGATTAGTTGAGGGAATTCTTGTATCGTTGGTATGTCGTTCACACATATAAGAAAAAGTAAAGGTGCGGAAACTGATCCTTCAGGGACACTGTGTTGCATCTCGGTTTTACTCTATATATGTTTGTTCATAATTACATACTGGGACCCACCTGTAAGGTACGCCGGAAGTAGTCTGAGCGTAGTGTCTTGAATTGCACAGAGCTCTAGTTTTTTTTATCAATATATCATGTTGGACAGTGTCAAATGCTTCCCTCCGATCGGTAAACAAACCAATGGTTAGGAGTTTCTCTTCTATCCTATCAATAATTTTCTTTCTGATATCCTGAGGTGCCTGTCTATAAAATTTTTGCTTGAAATTCATGTTGAGTGTGTCCTACTATTTATGTTTGTCAGAAAAAGCATTGAGTCTGTCATTAATAAAAAATCAGAACTGAAATTGGTCTGCAGTTATTATTTGGGGCGTGACCGCTCTTATACACGAGTCAACTTTTACTACCATATGGTCGTCTGCTAACGAGCATCAGGTTGATCACGTGCGAAAACACTTGACTTGCCTTGCGGTATGTTTAATTGGCACAGATGTTATACCTTCATCTCCAGGTCCTACATAAGTTTAAGGCTAACCTTTAATGGCGCATACTGCCGTCCGTCCGTTAACGAAGCGTGTCACACGAGTTTAACTCGGGAACTAAAAAATACAGAAAAAAAGAAATAGCTGCTTCAGATAGAGGAGAAAAATATGAACTTAGAATCCAAGTTTGATGACTGTAGAGTTATTAGTTAGTTAATTATAGGCAAAAATGTCGAATTTCGAAATAGCGCGGACGTCGATATAGCCACGAGAACGGTGTGACGTCACATCCACCGGAACTCGTCACGGCATAGTGTCCTCGACTTTCGCCTCTCAACACTTTAGTTGCGAACGTGTCCTCGCAATTTTTTTATATCTCCAAATTATTGTGTGAACTTCAGAGGGAGTGCTAGGAAAAAGCGAAAACACATCTGCGCGGGTGATAACTCAGTTTCAACGATCAGCCACTTTCTACCACGGCCGTAAGACCGCGTTCTCTAATAGAAATAACTGTCTACAAAACATTCTATTGCAACTGGCCCGCTTCATACAAAAGCGAGACAAAAAACGTCAGGCAGAGAATCGGACAACACACAATGACGTCCGTTTAATGAACTTGGAAAGCAATTTGCTCGCCGAGTCCTGCGAGCACGCAGACGACAAAATCGCCTTGTGAGCGTTTTTGTCGTGGAATGCAATTCGTTCAAGAGGCGCCACGTTGAGTTACGGCTCGTTCGGCTCATAGAGACAATGTTAAACAGGACTCCGGGAACACTCCCGTCCACGTTTGTTAATGACCTTCACCACATCATAGCAAAGGCAATGCGAAGTCCGCTCCCTCCTCCTGCTTGCTCGTCTCTCAGCCACCCCTGATGAAGGGACCGAGCTAGTCTCGAAACGTTGGGCTGATAATAAATTAGTGTTGGATGTGAGTGTTCTTTAAAATTTATTTCAAACCCAACCAGACGGAGTTCCATCTAAAATATTCTCCTTCAGTGGATGAAACATATATAAATATTGCCACACTGCTGACACTCTGCAGGCGCCACCTGGTGGCCAAAACTTGGCTGCCAGCGCGTGGCGGAGCGTCGTCTTCGTCTAGCTTGTGCTCGGCGGTTCGAAGCCTCGTCTGAGAATACGGCTGTGCTTCCCGCTTCCTGGTGACAATATCATGTCTAACTGGATGCAGTTTTATTTTTATCCATTTTGCCGTGCTTAAAGCTAAGCAAACTAGAAAAGAAGGGCATAAGCGTGTTCTGGCATCGTTCGTGAAGCAGCCCATGGCGGACTCCTAAATTCAGACGCATTACAGGCGGCTGAGTGACCAGCCGCTGTTCCTCTCTGCTCAGCCGACGACGAACTAAAGTCTATTGCTTCCTGCATAGAAGAGAAACGGCACAGATGGTAACCCTCTCCTGTGCCTAAAAGTATAGAAAGTCCCGGCGTCGTCGACGCGAGAACAGGAGACTGTTCTCATTGGAGCCGGAATACAGTCGTTCTATGGTTGTTTGTGATTTGCTTGGACATGGCTTTTATCGTAGACTTCTTTCCTTGGGTGGAAAAAGCGGAATTGCTTTTTTTTCGGTCTTCCTGTGAACGCTTCTTCCGTTTTGTTCATTGCTTTTTTCTTTTTGAAAGAGTAGGTCTGGTGTTCGTTTCAGTGGTGCAGAAAGGGCGAGAAGAGCGAGAACAGTGAAAGAAAAAGAACGAACCCTAAAAATCAGGCAGGAGGAGTTCCGGCGATTCAGTAAGACCGGAAAGTAACAAATTGACTTTTTCAGGCCTAGATAATTTCAGAAGCGCCGAACACAGTCTCGCTGGACGGCTCGACAGTTCGGCAAGCCGAAGTAAAGTTCAGCACTCTACCGTACGAGGGGTCCTTGACACGCTTGTTACTTTCCAGTGTCCCCTCTGCGCTGATTCTGCAGCACTCCATGTTTCTTCACTAGCCCCGACAAATCAAGACGAACAGCCTGGGTCCAAATGTAAACAGGAAAAAAGTCCCGTTCTCTTGGTGGTGAAAAGTTTTCGAAATAGGTCATTTATAGATAGAGGTTGAATGAAAAGAACAATATAAAATTAAACGCTTGGTCTAGTGCTCCTGCTGTCACGTCAAGTGTACTCCACCATGAACGGTTTTTGTCTTCACTTTCTTGTCTGCTAAGTATCGTTGTAGCCGCTGAAATCATAATATGGAGTGGCTGTCCGTAGATTAATGTGAACAGATAAGCGCATGATCACGTAATTTTAGACGCCACTCGACATTTCTGGAAATGGGTAATAATATAGTGGTTAATGAGCTTTGTTTGCGCTTAGTTAAATGTTGTTGCGTTCCTGAATTTTCGCATTTTCGCAGAAGCCTTCACATTCGAGGGCAACAAAACTGTGATATTTGCCCCCATCCGTGGCATCTGAAATACAGCCTGTGATTTGCGGGGGGGGGGGGGGGGGGGGGGTAATGCGCTACAAGTGCGGACGCAACTCGGCTATACCTTTGTGAAAGAATTACTTTTCTCTCTCCGTCTCCGTTTGGTGTCTCAGTGGAGCGTCAGAACCAATTGGTGTTGTGAGCGGTTTTCATTTGTGACATCAACCGGATTACATGCGCTGTCCACTAATAGTTCAATCCGTTAATCAAGAAATCAGTCAATGAGTGGATAAGTCGATAAATCGGGCGTTCACAGTTTATCCTTTATTTTTTGTAAAATTGAGGAGGACACGGAAGTAAATGTTTGCAAGTTTGACAGAAGTCCTGTTAACCATTTCAACTTGGTAGCAGTGCAGAGGAACGCAAGAAAAGAATATAATTTCTTCCAAAAAGACGCAAGCTTGAAAATCAAGAAATTCGATGCGCTAGGTAAAAAGAGGCTTTATTGATTGCAGTACAAAGCAAACACGAAAAATCGATGGGAAGAAAAAGAAGAAACAAGCAATGCCATTTGCAGAAATGCATGCAATAAGATCATATGTGAATGTGTCTTGCAAATTTCATTAATATCAAATGACATTCTGGAAGGGTCAAATATTTTTTTCATATGACTTATTTACTACTACAGGCAGCCCATACCAGACAAAGTTTTAGGTGTGACATGCTCCAGGCGTCGGCACTTGCCACATTTATTTGTCCCGTCTGAAAGATTCGCAATGTAATTTTCATCACTTAGGTGAGCAACATTTGAAGCTTATCGAAAGTTTGTAATTGCATTAAACTAAATCTGGCATCATTGCAAAACATACTTTACAAAAGTGTAACGTGTACGGGAGCAATACGATATACAAGAGCAATGCATCTCGCAGCTTTTTGTTTAAGTGGATGTACGTTGGAAAAATTTGTAACGCCCGTAGCACCGCAAATGCTACTGCAGTATTCTAGTAGATGAATAAGTGGATAAGAAGAAATTTTCTGACTGGCTAACATGAACTGGATATCCTAACCTTCTAACCATCTAAACCGGCTAACTTTAACAGGCTTGGCCTGTAATCTGGGAATTATCAGTCAGGAATAACGCTGTAAAAATCGGGTTACGAAAAAATGACCCTAGGAACTGCTTCTCGATTGCTTTCCTTTCTTTCGGTGGTCACTTGCAGAATTTCACAAAATAATTTTTATTCGTTTGTTCTAGAAGAGCACCATGTTTTCCAACGCACTTACTAATAATCTTATCATTAATGTTAAAATATGACGCACCAAGTTCTTGCTAAGGAATAGAGGCCAAAGCTTCTTTGAAGCAGAAGTATTACAGATAGCAGTCCTTGGTGACCCCTGCCCCGCTGGTTGGTGAGAGCATCCACTCAAGGGCCAAATCATTAAGTTGACCTAGATGACATGAGAAACATGACTTTAGGTGACGGATGTTCGAGTATTTCTGGCCCCACTCAGTCTGAATAAACACATATTTTGAGACAGAAACATAGTTTTGGAATGTGCCACGCCAGAGGCCATTTACTTCGGGAAAATCTCCAACAGAGCTGTTGCCATAAACGAAGATGGACGGACAGGGGGCGTTGTTCGAAGCTGCGGGACAAAGGTCACCACCTAAGTCCCCTGAAACCTGTTCTCTTCTCATTACTGGCAGGGAACTAGGCGCTTTGCTCGGCGCGTTGCTTTTCATTCCGTGGCGTCCTCAGTTATTCTCCTGGCTATGCCGGCTTATTTTATGAATCCATGTTTAAGGCTCAGGATGAACGCTCCGCTAGAAGACCTTATATTTTCATTACCCACACGGCTTGCTTAAAAAGCCCTTGTATTACTCATTAGAGCGGGTACAGCCTTATCCTTCTGTAAATGCCTTCATGGCAAAATGGCTTTAGCTTAACGCAAGCGTTCATTTCGGTCTCTATACTTTAGCATACGCACTGCGTTATCGCCGTAAGCACTTTGCCAGCGGCCAATATTCTAATATGATTTTAACCTTCGGTGTAATCTTAGTGCCTCCATTTTATTACGCAACCAGTCTTTTCGCTGACGAAGTTTGCAAAAGGTTTAAGCCTGTCTTTTGTATTTCTTTCGACCATTTCTTAACTTTTTTTTTTCAGGGGCCGAAATTATAACCTTTCATGAGCAGTAGTGTTCAGGGGCTGCATGAAATGCGGGCTGTTTCACTTCAAATGACCTCAGTGCAGTATTTTCATTCAGTCAGGTTGTTAATACCGCTGAGCCGCTGCCCGGTGGTGTCAGGAAATTGTGGGTCGCTCCTTTGGCGCAGTCTATGGCTTTGAAAATGTCGGGTTAGCCTGTGGGCCTCATTGATGGAACGTATTGCTACGTCCACACAAACTGCTGATCATTTATGAATCCTTCAGCAGTTGGCGTAATTACGCTGCGAGCAAAATTTTTCGCCCGCAAGCTCAGACAAATTTCTTTGCGCTCTAGTGGCACCGCCACGCATTCGAAACATGCCCTTTGCATGCGTCTCCAGCTAACACTTAAAATTCTCTCTGCTCGGGTCATTTGTTTTAATGATTTGTTTCACTGCATCAAAGGCTTCAGCCAATCGGCATGCTCTTTGATCTTGCCCTTCCTTGTCCTCTGTCGGCAGCAGGCCTAGCAGTAGCTTCGGCTACTGCACGAACGTTTAGCCGTTGCTATGACGAAAGCTCACTGAGCAGCTGCTCAACAATATCATTGGTACTTCACATTGAGCTCCTCTGCAACGGTCTGGCATCAAAGGGCATCCGCTGTCCGGGACAAATCGCCATACGGATGGGCGTGATCGTGCGATGCACGCCCTTAGTGGCAGGAATACACGTGATTTTGTAAGAGAACCTGTCTATCGCGATGAATTATTTTTGAGATATTTGGCCTTTGTAGCTCAAATATCACTACTAAGGATGTCACATCTGCAATAAGCTTACTAAGAACGGTCACGGGTGATAGAAAAGCCCCATCGAGAAGGGAAATATTTTCGCGCCACTTGCAGGCAAATTTCAGACCAGTAATTACCGCAGAAGGTCTACACAGGACTCTGTATTTCTTACTGCTTACTCTATAACTTTCTCTGGCATTTAAGGAACAGCGAAGAAAACTTGCAACTTCAAAGCCCACAAAGTTCTGATCGCCAACAGTGGGCAGTATTGATTTTGCAGCTCAGCATGTCATTGCTCACCAATCTTTAACAATGAACGATTGCAGAGGTTTTGCCGCGGCTAGCTTTAAATGCACTTTCTTGTGCCTCAATTTCTTTTGCCCCTATCCCTTGTTTCTCCGAAGCATTATGCGCCTTTCTGATCTCTCGTGACACTATTGGCCGGTTTTAGCTTAAAAGTATAATTTACAGCTATTGGGTAGTATCAGCATAGGAGGAGTGTAAACTTCGCTGCCTCGATTATTGCCAAAAACCTTCAGCTTGTATTGCTTTCAGCTTGCTCCGCAACCGGGTTTGAACACGGGTACTATGGCTCAGTATCCGAGCGCTCTATCCGCTCAGCCATCGCGGAGGATGATGAAATGACAGGAGTGTAGATTAGAGAACAACTTTTAGGTAATCGCATCTAAGCTTAGGTCACCAGAAAGTGAGTAAAAAATTCCCAAGTAATTATGATCTACAGATGATGCCAATAGCGGGCTTTTAGTGCACTCGTGTGGGTCATAAAGAAACAGAAACTAAGTCAGGAGAAAGAGACATTTCGGTTAGCAGATAAGGTAAATTTGCGGAATAGGGTCCACTCAGACGGTGCAATGCAGGAAAACCTAAGGTCTGCAAGCACAGAAAACTGGAAGAGGCTTTTGTCCAGTAGCAGACGTAACCGATCTGGTGGCATATCGCTACTTTATGAGGTGGTCATTACATCATCCGTCCGTCAGCATTCTGTGCCACAGCATTGTTTAGACTTTTTTTTAAATTTTTTGGGTGATTAATTTAGTTCGCCAGTTGGGCAAGAAAAATTCTTATGGTAACAAAAACATGCTGCTCAGAAAGATATTGCGATCGTTGCTTCAAAATAATCAAATATAGAGGACCACCGCGCCACCCTTTAAAAAAAGACGAAAATGAAGACCAAAGATTTACGGTAATGTGTACCTGATCAGGCAAAAGTAGTAATGTACAAACTAGAGCAGTTTTGCCGTTCATATTAGCAGTGAGATGAAAGCTGATGGCGCCGACCAAACGAAAGGTGACGCGGAGATGTTTAGACTCCCCCACGGTAACCTTGTTTACAGTCTGTGATTGCGAACAGGAGAGCGCGGTTGAACCGAAACATTTTTTCATCACCTTTCTTTTGGTAGGCGCAATATACTTCCATAATGTACTACCCCGAGCAGAGAGGATTAAGTCAGACCATTGACTCCAATGTTAGCAGCGTCTTCAGAAAAGACTATGTTGAATAGAAATTTCCAACTGCTCCTTGACTATGTGTTTTTTTTTTTAATATGAACTTTTACACCGTATATTTGAGTAGGTTGCTCTTATTGCGTGGTAAAACAGTAGTGCATTTCAGTGCGCAGCAGATGTTTGATGTAACAGAGTGCATTTTATGTTATGCATGGCTTTAATTAATGTGCTAGTTGTTTGCTTCTCGGTAGGCTTCAAAAGAGACACAGTTTTATCAGAAAGTTGATTACATTTTTCACGCCCTAGCTGGACAGCAATATGCAAGCAGTTTGAGATATTTAAAAACGTAGGCTGCTTATTAGTTTCGTATCGCCGGTTATAATGCTTGCGAAAAAAGTTATGTACATCATTTGAGGGCTGCTGGGCTTCGTTTCTCGGTAAGTGCAGAGATATGTCAATGTATCTTTGTTATATGTCTGCGACTGAACTTCCCATTAAATTGAATAATGGCCAGGTATTCGAACACTGTGAACTTCATTTTCAAGTTTCCTCTCCGTGGAAAAGTGTTTACTTGGCTTTTGATAAGGACAATGACAAAGGTTCGGGTATGCAGGCAAGGCTTGAAAACTAATAATCTTACTGAACCGCAAACATTTTCCGCGACACAGCCTCCTTTTCAGTTACCAGAAAAGTGCTCTTATTTCTAATTGCTCACGAAACTGCCGTTTTCAGCAGTATAGAAGTGGTCTCAGTGGTGATTTTTCATCATATTGCTGTGCTTCCAAGATTACTCTGTTTTTCAAAACGTAATATATTGGCTAGAGCCAGCGCGCTTTCAATTTGTTACTACGCACCTAGCCCTTCGCTTTGCTGCCAGGGTCCTTTGCGGTGCGGTGGGAATTAGAACGCAGCATAACGGTCCGCTGCTGCACCAGCTGTGCTTCCCTAATTAGGGCCAAGTTCTAATAGCAGCCACGCCATAGCGACAGAGGACCCCACGGTGTCGGTGTCGGGAGCACATAGCGGCCTGTTGAATTTCTTCTCCGGAAGGCGGGAACTGAAAGTCCGCTGCAGGTTTCATGATTTATTTGCCGGCGTACGAGGAAAGGCAACACGGGTATTGCAATACACTGGAGAGGGAAATGAAACGCCCGGGCAAGAGCGGTGATTTGTGGAGTCAAGGCGCCCAAGCTGTCAGAATATAATGCCACTTTGCTGCACTACATCCCTTTCGAAACTATTAAGACAGCTCTGGAGGAATGCTTTCTGGCCAATTAATGACGGAAGAGCCAATTTTAAAACGATAGGATTATAGGTCCAATTGTCGAGACAAGCGGGCGTTTGCCTTTATCACGAAAAAGCAGGTGCCTACCTATCACAGGGGGCAGGTGGCAGTCTGCGCACTGGGTTTTGGACCCGCTGCCCACAATGACAGGCGGCAGTGAAGTGAAGCAATGGGCACCTGCCCATCATGGCGCTGCACGTCGAGAGATAGCCTGCCGAAGAACTGTCTCCGCAGTTATGAGCCTTAAGCGAGATGGGGAAGAGCAACCCGGGTCTCACAAGGCCCACCGGTGGCTGTTCTTGATACAACCACCGCGGGAGCAGTGGCCCATCGCTTAACCACTGCGCAGTTGCGCCAGAATCGCAACTGCTAACTAGCTGCGATATATGAATCTATGAAAAGGAAGGAGTCCTTCTGCAGAAAGAATCTCCAGAGTTACAGCATTGTGCTCGTAAGGGAACGTTAAGCCTCATAAAATGTCTTTTTTTTTTAATGTAGCAAAAGAGGGATCCTCACAGTGAAACTGGATGGACGCCAACACGTCACCCTTCGTGGCATCTACACGTCGCCCCTTTCGCCTGTTTACTCTGGTACCATGTATCCCTGTTTCCAAGAACATCGGCTAGCCCAGCTGTATGCTTCTGAGTTCTTTTATATTGTTTGTAGATTCTGAAATAGTTTAAACGTATGAAACTATGTGCAGTGCGCATGGCACCCGTGGCCTTGGGCATATTTAGACTTTTAAAGCGAAAGCTTTTAACGGGTCATACCACTGTCCTTAAGCAGAGGGTTTTAGACCTTTGCAGCGTGTTAACTAGAGAAAAAACAAATAATTGATTCAGATAAAAGAGGAAAACATGAACCTTGAAACCACGTTTGATGACTGTAGAGTAATTAGTTAGTTAATTATAATCAAAAATGTCAAAATTGCGTCGAAATAACGGAGACGTTCATATAGTGTTAGCAAGAAGTGGCCGGATTCTTTTGGAATAAAGAAAACAGGTTTATTTTAAGACTTAAGGATACAAGAATGAGATAACTGGATTATTGATACGTAGGAGGTTCGGCGGATCTGCAGAGTTGGGAGGGCCTTGCCGACGCGTCTCGTATCGTCGGCGCCTCTCGGTCATCTCTCTTCCCAAGCTGCAGCGGTGGGGCTTATATAGCCTGAGGAACGGTGGCCCCTCAGAACTGGCCAATCCAAAGGCAGCACTAGACGGCAGTCCGAAAGGACCAACCAGCGGCCGCGCGGGCCAGCCGCTTCAAATTTTGCCGCGCGCAGTGGCGTCCGGGGGAGAAGGAAAATCGGCGCCTCGCTGTCTGGCCTCTTGCGACAAGTCCAGGCTGTTAATTGAAGATGCTTCTCCTTAGGACTCCGCTGCCGTAAGGCGCAGCATCGTGGATTGTCAAGGGACGTTAGTAGGAGAAAGCGGCATGCAGAATTGGAATCGCGGGGTTTCCAGGCATGACAGCATGTAAGTTATGGGAGTGCTAACAATAGCCACGGGAACGGTGTGACGTTATATCCACCGGAAGTCGTCACGTCATAGTGTCCTCGGCTTTTGCCTCTCAACACTTTAGTGGCCAAAGTGTCCTGGCAATTTCTATGTTTTGTCGTTGTATGGGCCTCCAGCACTGGCGTGTAATATAACCGTGTCTTAAGAGTCCAGCTGACGCAGTTGATGAACAGAATAGCCCAACGATGGGCAGTGCCGTAAAAGCTCGTTATTTCTTGCGCTTTACTCACATAAGAATGGCCGCCGCTGTGGCTCAGTGGTTATGGTGCTCGCCTGCTGACCTGAAAGACGCGGGTTCGATGCCTGCCACCGCGGTCGAATTTCGATGGAGGCGAAATTCTAGCGGTCCGTGTACTGTGCGATGTCAGTGCACGTTAAAAAAACCCAGGTGGTCGAAATTTCCGGAGCCCTTCACTACGGCGTGCCTGATAGCCTTAGTCGCTTTGGGACATTAAACCCCAGTAAACCAAACCATCACATAAGGATGGAGGCTGTCTCCGCGCCCAATTTTCCTTGAAGTCTTTGGGCATAATTTTGTTTTTCGAAGATGGTAGGAGAATAGCCACAGCTCCTCCTCTCGTCGATCTTCTGAATATAGAGACCGGGAAAAAAGTGAAGAACTCCAAATTTCGTAATAAACTTAGTTGAAAAAAGGACTTCTCAAATGAGTTTTCCTTGTTCGTTTTCGGTGCTATTTACAAAGTCTTATACGAGCCGTTGTATGGGCAAAGGCCGGCGAAATTATGGCGTCGTCGCCGTCCGTGTCGCCGGCGCTCGCAGCAGGCTGTCCGGAGCCGCTTGCGGCTCCGAGCTACTCTGACAGTGTCAACGCCGAACTTCCACCCACTCTCCTCCCTCGCATCCTCTCCACTGCACCTGTCACGCCGTACGGCCGCCATATATGCATAGAACAGCGATCTAGCTAACACGCGGTCTCACATCTGACGCACGGGCGTGAGAGATGCCTGCGTAGTCTATACGACTCCCCCTGCTCTGAATTGTTAGGTGCTTCGAATGACGTCAGCGTTTTGCAACAAACAACAATGCTAAAATTCTCATTACCGCAAGTACAAACATGCAGCGAGTATTTTTGTAATCCGAAAAATCTCAACACGCAATATGCCGCAGAGAGGAGGAGGAGTTGATTTTTAATCTTTGAACACTTTACGCTGCTGCAAGAGCACCGCCAGCAGCTGCGTGCTGCAGGCAAACGAACCATTGCAAACGGAGCCCCGAACATCCGCACTGAGCCGCAAAGAAGACGAAGCGGCCACGGGACATCAGGAGCGTGCATTACTTTACATCTAGGCGCCACTAAAAACGTATATTTATATATACGTATAAAGACAACGTGTTGCCTTTTTTTCATGCCAAAGCTTTATATGGCTCTGTCAGGTCAGCAAAAAGTATCCGCAGATTTGTCCGCATTATTACGTCGTTCTCTGAAGACAAATGTGTGTAAGTGGGATTGCGACAGATAGTGTATGATAAAATGTTGCCGTGGGAAACATTTGAACGGTGAGGTATAATTGGTTAATTAATTAAACTCGAAAAAATGAGAAAAAAATACACTTAGACGTCAAAATACCCGTGGACGTCGATATAGTACATGGACGTCAGAACAGCCATGGACGTCGATATAGTATGTGGTCGTTTCGCTTTCGCAGTGCTCCAATGCGGGTCGCCAAAGGGATCTGATAGCTTTTTTTTTTACATGACACGATGGAAGACACAATGCGTGCTAGAAAAGATCACAAGAGTTTGTCCTAGTTCGTATATTCTATACGTATAAAAATAGGACCATAAACTGAGTATGCAAGGATGGGAATGAGACTGACGATATATGGAGTAATATAGTAAAGACAGGCGACTGTAATTGTTGAATGCAGGCTGCTCAGCATGCCATACTGCATTTGAAGAGAAGAAAATATAATTAAAAACAAGAGTTGAACGACAGGACAAATGATGCACAAGTGGCGAGGAAAGCTAATAAAGTTGCTAATGCGGCACCGCTCAGAAAGCGATCGTAGGAACGGTCATATATTATAGCAGAGAGCTAACGAAGCCATGGAGGATTATAATATAGATTAGGAAAGGATAGTGCCGACTTTTAAGCTCTGTGTCATTAAAGTGTTTTTTTTGTTAAGTGTTTGTGTTGTCAGTAATGGGTTTGCTTGTTTGAATAGTTATGTTTTGCATTCAAACGACATAGCGTAAAAGGGAAGTACGGTTTTGTGTGAATAACTCTCAACTTTTTCCAGAGCACTACTCCGCAATAAGGAGGCCGAATTCACTGAAAAGCAGATTCTATCTTTACAGTGACGCGCCACACTAGGTACAGCACCAGGGCGCCCAACTCGAAGCTCGATGTACTCACTGCTACGTTTTTGCCACGTTGTTGCCACATTGGCACGAAAAGAAGCGAGCCAATCAGCGCACCCTTAATGCAGCATGAACAACTGTACCCTTTTTTAGCAATCCACGCACTGCTACATCGGCTCAGTGAAGGCTTTCGCTTCCGGTACGTGCAGCACTCTAGGATATCCGTAGCGCTGCATCTTCACGGACAAACAGACGCACATCATCGCACAGCCTTGCTTTACAGGCGATTCCCGCAACACGTACCGACCGTTGGCGAAGGAAATCCTCCGGAGTTTGGCCTGACGACAGCGGACAGCGGCGATGGGAAGCGCTACTTGAGCCGCCCTAATGCAGCCGGTCACGGCAGGGTGCAGGCTGCAGCTGCTATAGAAGAGGGTGGCCGCCTAACCCTCCTTTGGGCGTGCGCTCGGGGCTTCGTGCGCTAGTGACGCACGGAGGCAGGTCGCGTGCGTTCGGCTACAAGAACGGAGCGCGATAGACTGGCGAAAGCAAAAACTGGGGTAATGACCGATTAGTGTTCGCAATCGAGCACCACGCACTCATGTCGGGAACGACGGAATCTTCTTGAAACCGGAAACCCTTTACGGGAGCTCAGCTCTCTCTGCGGAGTTTCCGGTGCCCGTGCTCACTATGCCATCCGTGGCGCTCGCGGGGATAACCCCTTTCAATTGGTTTCTGGTCACTACCACCAGAGGTACCACATTCGTTTCGCGTGCAAGAGGACCGAGGTTCGAATCCCGGTACCATGCAGTTCTCTACTAGGTTAAAAGAAAAACTCCGTATGTTGATGAAATTGCACAACCAGGCCTGGGATGCGGCCTCACCTCGGTGACCAGAACCGACAACACACTCCCTCTCGAAAAGGATTTGGTCATCCAGGTGTAGTACGTAGCGACAACGTCGTATATGAATACATCAATTAACACTCGTCCCTTAGTCCCCAGCGGCTGCACAGCAACTGACCAAGGCGGGGGTCAGACCTGTGGTGCAATGAAGGGTGCTAAAAATCTCTGATACAGGACAGGGTTAATGGGAGAGATATGGGAGAGGCCTTTGTCCTGCAGTGGGCGTAGTCAGGATGATGATGATGATGATGCTATGCAGTAAAAAGACTACGTCTAATGACCGAATTTACTGACTACCTGTTTATGAGAGCTGTTTCTGAATGGCTAGAGTCTCGACTTTCTACCACCGGCTGTCATGGTTGGTGAGTTATAGGAGTGTAGCGGACCTTGAGCGCAGTGTCCTTCCTTGCAGATTCATTTCGTAAATTAGGCTCTTTTTTGACTGGTGCAGGCTCGAACTTTAGCAGCACTGGGCATTTTTGAAGAGATAGGGCTCCGAGACTTTTCCTTTAGGAATGTGTGATGCCGGTAATTTAATAACAAGATCTTTGCAAGCGAAGATGCCCGATTGTAACCGGCAGTTCCACCTGCCAGCAAGTAAAGTGCGGGTCGCAAAGGGCGTTGACCGCGCCTGCCATTTCGATCGGATATGGCTTCAAAAATACTGGCTGTTGGCGGCCTCTTTCTAGTTCTTATGTTACTCTGGTTCAGTGGCTACATGTAACTGTCTATGCCCCTTTGATTAAATGAAAATAACGAATGCTTAGGAGGCACTCGCGATTTAGACCGATCTACGGAGGTAGCGGAGCGCATTCAAATATCGAATCTCGTCCTGTATGCTTGGAGCTGCAACTTTACAAGTCCGTAATTCCTTTCCTGTAAGTTATTCTTGAAATCCTTCTTAGTTCTGCGCGGACTCTGATAACCGGGGACTACCTGCTTTTTGTGCATTCTTTTCTTTATCGGTCATATTTTCGGCAGCGCGAGCATATTCAAAGAAGGAAGAGGCGGATAAGATAAGTTGTTCAGCGCTCTTTTCTATCCGTCTAATCCTTCCTTGAATGTGCTTGCGCTGCCAAAAGTATGATCTAACGCCAGCTAGCCCGACAGCTTGAGTTATTCAAGTACATTTCTTTCGGTGGCTGAGGGATGGCCTCCGTGGAAACCCGGACTGCCAATAAGCAGGGCGCAGACAACCTAGAGGGAGAGCCATCGATCGCCTGCGAGGTTGGACCGCTTTGTCTCATTTTTTTTTCTCTTTCAGTTATCCTGTTATTCAGTGTTTGCCTACTTATGCAGCCTTATTTCCTTGCCTCTATCGGTCGCTCTTTCATGCGTGTGTCCTGGGTACGGCTTTTAGTGGAACTTTAGCAAGAGCCGTACGCAAAGTTATGTCCATGAATAGTACCTTTGTCTTTGAGGGCTTCAAGTGTAATTCCCCTGTGGCCAATGTCCCAGTAAAGAATGCGCCACTTCCCTGCGATGGCAGGTGCTCCTAGCGTTGGTCCTTTTGCGACCCAGGTTGCTCTTCCTGAGCGACCAATCACTAATTTAATTGCCACCTGTCATGCTGTACAGTTTTCTCACTATCCGGTGGGCAGGCTGTAATGGCGTCTCAAGGTCACGGGACCAAGGTGGCCCACCTGCCTCTTACCTCACTCTCTGGGGACCACCTGCCAGAGCCATGCTCGTGATTTTTCTCTCACAACGCCCACGGCGACAATGCTGACGGCGGATATTGCGATGTTACTGCAAAAACACCACACTTTCCTTTGAAACTGAAAGCAACAGAAATGCATTCATAGAAGAGCGATGAGCTGTATGGTATTTAGGGTGCTTGCTAAGCGTAGTGGACACAGATTCTCAGATTCTCGCTGCCGACGACAGTCTGTTCAGGAATTGTGAAATTAAACTAACTCCCGTTTAGGCAGAAACCTAGAAACTTTCAAGGACGGGATATGAACTGTTCTTCAGCTGTGAATCTCACCTGGACAACGAGGTGTGCACTGTGTGAGCTAAGAGTTTGTTAATTTGTGCCCTAGTTCTAATTTTGTCTCAGTAAGCTTTAAAATACAAGGCTTGAAGCAAAGGAGCAGCAGATCGGCCTTGAATATCTTTGTCCGGCGGCTGAACCTACGTTCAGCGAGAGATCGTGTAGTCCTTTAATGCTGTCCTGCAGGCAGCTGACGATGCCGAATCACTGTGGACAGCAAGCGCTGTGCCAATATTTCCACTAAGTTTACCCACTTGAAAAGCAGGTTGGGGACCAGCCGCCTAAACTAAACCACCAAGAAAAAATCATGCCACGAAATAAAATTTTCAAACTCAAAACCTGTGGGCAGCTGTGTAGTTTCTGCTTTATTGGGGTCCTTTCCCGGTGCGCTTTTTTGCCCACTGGTCTGGGTTGCCGTTGGGAATTTTTCAAAAAGATCCAGAACTGAAGCTAAAAGTAGCCAAAAGTAGCCACGCCACCTGATCTTGGCGCCAAACTTGTAGCCAAGTAGAAAAGAACCATTATTATAAGCCACTTTTATTAATGAACAATAAATAATATCATTTTGAATCAACACCAAAACACAGAGTAAATAAATAACACGGAATTTTGGGCCTCTTGCTCGGCCTTTTTCCATTCTTCTCGAAACGTGCGCTTTGCTCTTGCGTCTTATCCCATGGCAGACGCCGGTGTCGGCAAGCCGAAGGCACAAAAACAGAAGCTTTGTCGCCTTGTGGTACACAAGTGTTATTTCGCCGGTACCGTGCTGCTCGTTCCTCTCCTGGTGTCATGCCGTTCACACGGCTGCGCCTAAACGCATGGTTTCGGATGCATGACCCTAACGGAGAAAGTATTCTAGATTAGCGTTATTTTCTCCAGATGGCGCGCAACGTTCTCGCCGGCTTTGCTTCGACGTGCGCCCATCACCCAGAGTCCGCGCGTCTGCGCACCCGCGTCTGCGAATTGGTATAATAGCTAGGGATGTGCGAATATCAAATTTCTCGAATACGAATCGAATACGAATACTTGGTTCCGAATATCGAATCGAATATCGAATAATCAAGGAGTGACACATTTAACCACTACAAAACATTTATTTGAGCATCCAAGAACATCACAGTTCAACTAACAGCGATGAAATGAGCACAAAAGGTGTGTGTGGCTGCACAAAAAGTATCAAAGTCTCGAACATTGTTCTTAGAAGAGTGGAAATATCAGAGAAGTTGTCTAGTACACAGCATTGATCAAGGCTAGCTTGCCATAAGCACAAAAGCACGTTGCTGGGATGAGCATAAAAGGTTGTCGTGAAGGAAAACCGCCTGCTCCACATGGTCAGGCAGAAGTAGTTCCCTTCTAGCTGAAACTTCTCCAGCCACAGAAAATGCCCTCTCACTTGGCACTGACCTGGCACGTATTGCGAGGTACTTCGTGCACAGCTCTGACTATAGACCAGATTTTTTTACCCTCGCACGCAGGCTGCGGACGCGCGCCTACTCTCGACGCCAGTCGCCATCTGTCGGCGCGCGCGGCCCGAGGGACTGCGGGTCGCGCCTGCGCCGCGCATAGAACGCATGTTTACGTGTTCGCTTCTGCCGTTTTGTGCTCCATCAGCTAACGTATGAGGGTGTGTGCTGCGCGTCACTACTCACATTTGCCCTCTTCCAGACAGTGCTGCGGTTATCTTGTGCGCAGTTACTCGTTAACGTGACATCCGAGGGTAGTCGACCAGGTAGTGTACGGACTGGAAACCGGCACTTCGAAGCAGATTTCAGCGCTGTCGTGTCGTTTGTTGTCGCCTTTTACGTGCAATATCATCTATGATAATATTATGCATTAGAATGTAGATCTATTGACTTGACTCAGTGGAGTAGTAACTGGATAGGCGAGCTGCAGACTGAAGGTTGTCCCGACGGAGCGCGTGTTTTCGATCACCAGTACGTGTTCAGCATCCTTGCGCTGAGCTTGCTCTTGTTCCCATTCAGAACATTTCATGCACAGGATTGTAAGCACGACCGCTACCGATTTCAGCTGCTTTTTCCGCACACATGTCAGAGGTATCTGGGGGGCAAAGGTTTATCTATAGTATCTTTCTGCTGTTGGTATCTACCTTAGCTTGGTTTGGTTTATTAAGGTTTTACGTTCCAAAGCGACTCAGGCTATGAGGGACGCCGTAGTGAAGGGCTCCGGAAATTTCGACCACCTGGGGTTCTTTAACGTGCACTGACATCGCACAGTACACGGGCCTCTAGAATTTCGCCTCCTTCGAAATTCGGCCGCCGCGGCCGGGATCGAACCCGCGTCTTTTGGGCCAGAGCAGAGAGCCGTAACCACTGAGCCACCGCAGCGGTGCGGTATCTACATTATTCATAGGAAAATATGCGCGATTTCATTACATTTTCCACACTTAGCCAAACGCCTACGCAACGCTCTCACACGCGGCGAGAGCTCCTGAATAACATAACGCGACTTCGGACCTCAGAATTAGTGAAAGCTGGATTAGCTGCTCATATCTATTCAAGCTTTTATAAATTAAGCGAAAGTACGTTTTTATGCACAAGGGTGCATAAACCATGACAAAATTTGTTTTCTGTTGGCGCTGCGACTCAGTTGAGCTCACAGCGGTAATTTGTTGATAAACTGGCGCGGCGACAAGAAAGCCGTTTGTGGAAGGGGGGGGGGGGGGGGGGGGCTTTATGGCCGGCAGGAAGGAATAAGAGTGCATGGGAATTGGAACTGCATACTAGCCGCACACCTAATTCTTGATATTGAATAAAATGTTTCTTTGCGGTGGAGCACCAAGACGGAATTCGATTAAGCACGAGCGCGTTCTAAGCGCCGGCACAATTAACCTGAATGTCAAACTAAATGTCATTAAAACGCGTCAATGTTATCGCTTTGATAACGTAAATACTTCCTGCAACACAGCCACGCAGCGGAAGTATGCTCGACAATGTTTTTTTAGCGCCCGAAGCGCGGCTATATGCAGGCGCGGCCGCGGAACTGCCGCAGCCCCGCAGTCCCCAAAGAAACGTCCGCACCGTGGCGCGCCATGGCCAAATGGCCGCGCCCAGGAGAGGCTCAAAAATCTGGTCTATACCAGCTCGCAGGTACAGCCACAAAGAAGCTCACCAGCGCAGTCAGTCTACTGCATGGCCCAACGTTACGCATTGCTCTGGGCGCCGCCGTGTTGTTATGTCTCTGTCGATAGGACTTGCGGACCGAAATGAACGCAGGTGTTCGCAATAGAATATTCGGCTAGGTACGAATATTCGCGTCATTCGAATATTCGAAACAACACGAATACTTGAAATTCGAATCGAATACGAATACTAAAAACATAATATTTGAATTATATTCGAAAATTTCGAATATTCGCCCACCCCTAATAATAGCTCTACGTGCGCACCGCCGGCGGAGAGAATATACGCGTCGAGGACGCGCGCGCGCATCAAGGCGACCGGGACAGCCATGAGGACAGCAAAGCTTGGAAATAATTGTTCTTCTTTGTTCTTGCTTACTATTGTATATGCAATTGCAAAAAAAAAAAATCGCTAGTAAATGCGCCAAAATAGAAGTTCAAAGTAGCCAGAAAGTAGCCAAGGAGCCAACGTGAAATTTTCACCGCCAGACGGGGTCGAAAAGTAGCCAATTTGGCGCAAAGTAGCCACCAACGGCAACCCTGCCACTGGTTCTTATACCTTTTAATGTGAACACCCAGCCAGGATGAATTTTTTAGCTAAGTCACTGCTGCTAGAACAAAAGCTGGCGACCGAGGAAGACGTCCAAACTTTTGAGCAGTTTCCTTTAAATGCTGTTTCTTCAAAGAAAAGATATGCAGAACATTAAAAGAAAAATCTCAAACCTAGTAGTGATTAACCATCCCCGAGGGCGAACTCTAAGAGTGAAGTTTCCCAGGAGCTAGAGGTGACCGCGTGCTTTTGGAAATGGAGTAATGGCCTAACAATTTGGTAAAAATCACGTTTTTTGAGACGATAACCTCTACTTGCGCAACCGGCAAGAAAAACAGGGAAAAGCGAGCACAATGATTATGACAGGTTCGATGAAACTTTACGAGCACCTTCGGCACTTGTAGCATTTGCTAAATACCAGGAAGAGTGCAATAACACAATTTCAGTTTCGTGTTGTTCACTCATTCGGCCTCGCCCTGTCATCGGCTAGCCTTTCTGGTTAGCCCGGCTGATAGACTGTCCCGTAGAGGTGGTGGTCCTGGGTTTGAACCCCAGATTAGGACAAATTTTCCTTCAACTGCTGTGACAGCTCTATAGCTTTACATTCTGGCCGTACCGCTGTGCTTGAGTGCATATTAATGCGAAGTGGCTCTCTTATTGCAAATTTACTTCCCCTTGGTGGATTCCCCTAAAACGCATAAGACAAATACCGACGAAGCAAAAGAGCGTGTAACGTTCGGTGAGAACGGCTTAGGTTAAGACTCGCTTTACTCGTAGCGCCGTAGGCAAGTTATTGAATAACTGCTTTTCTTAAAAAAACTCAATGCTGGAGGTAGCGTAAATAGTGACCAGTATTTTTTCCAACCTTATCACTTAGGAGTTCTCTCGAAATGCTGCGTCCAATGAAAAGCACGAAACAGTTGGCCGCATGCGATGCAAGAAAGGATAGCTTAGTTTCTAGCAGTAAGCTGGTTTTTGCAATAACTCGATTGATGGCATTTGAATTCTTAATATAAACTGAGCGTTTTCAGCGCGTCCCACATATATCTGGTGGCAAATAATTTTTAGATACTCTACTCTAAAAACGTATGCCTGTGCAACATGAGTGTGGGCAAAGAGCAAGGCATGTCATGAAACTGGAAAATTCGGAAGCATAATTCTGACCCAGTATAACTTCCAGGATAAGTTATGTAATAAATTTTTACTAGTTCGCGTACCATACGCTTCGATCAGCTGTTGCGATGATCGGTTGCCCCGAGTCTTCAAAGCGCGACTCTGTTGAACTGCTTGCCAATTCCTTGTCCGTGCTTCCAGCCTCTTCGACGAATTCGCGCTGCCCGCGGCTGCGTGCGCAGAGCGCACTACATTAGAAGTGCAGTAACAAACAAAAGCTACTGCCCAGAAAGCTAGCAGTGACAGAGCCACCGGGGCGCAGGACAAGTACTCTATTCCAAGGAATCGCCGGGAGCGCAAGAGGGCGCAGAAAAAGACTGCAAGCAAAGCGCTTGCTCGGAGAGGGTCACGCTTGACTGAATTAAATTGGAACTAGCTTTCTTTCCCTTTTGGCCACAAGCTTCGCGCTCCCCTGTCTTCAACAAAGATTTCTTTTTTTTTTTTTGCTTATTGAGCTTCTTTCTTCGTGTTCTGCATCTTTTTGTTCTGGGCAGTGGCTCCCACGCACGAAAAGCAATAGAATAACCACGTGGGAGCCCTTTTAGCGTGTACTACTAAGCGGCAGTTTCCAAAGAAGCACCTACTAAACATGTTTTTATTTTATAAATAGGAACATCTTCACTCGCACGGATTCTGTGGCAAAGAAAAGAAGTTTCGCGATAGTTGCTATTCCACAGGAAGACACTCACTTGCTGCCGTGGTAACTTGATGAGAGCAGAGCTTCAGAGTATGTGCTGATCACTGCGAAGCAATCGCCTGCACAAGTGTTGCAAGTCCGCTGTTGTCTTTTGGCTGTTTCCTGATCGGCTTAAACTCACAGAAAAAAATGGCGCGATAGGCTGGCAGGAAAGTCCTGTTGTGTGGCATAGATTTCCCGGCAATCCAAAAAAAAAAGAAAGGCTTCAAACATTGTCATAGCTGCGGATTTGGAAACTGATCGGAAAAACTGACCGACTAAACAGAAAACGTTTAGGGCTAAAGTGACCACGCCAGTTGCAAAGCTGATGCCGGATCTATTTGATTCCTCTGCTTACGGACAGTAAATGAGGACACAAATTCCAGGTAAAGTAATGTCGCAGCAATGAAAATAAGTTGGTTTTGACTAGTGTATGGGTGTGTAAGCGTGCACACACATATTCGCACGCACGCACACACACGCGCAGACTCACATTCATGCGCATCGTGCATGCAGGAAACCTTGCATTAAACTTGTGCCTTAAAAGATTAGTACCGTTATTCATCGCAGATCTTGATGAAGAATTTAAAGCAGGATCTCGCTGGTGCATTCCCGCATAGAACAAGAGTTTGCAAAACAGAACCCTGCGTTAAAATGGTTTCTGATTACCGAAAGCGTACTGTCCAGAATGGTGTTTTTTTTTTATGGCTGCGCCAGAATTTCTACCGTACAGGCAGATTGTGACACCTCACATCTCATAACTGAGGACACGCACAGGTCTTCCGGCGTGTGGGTCACCGAGTCTTTGTCGTGAGCGAGCCACTCACTCGAATCACTACTAATTAGTTTGTCCTCTTATTGAACCTTTCGAGTTTGACATCAACATACCTATCTGAACGAATGAAAAGGTCTCGTTCACCCCGCTGTGCCTTTGTCTTGGTTGAATGATATGAGACACCTGCTAGATGTCGATAAATAGGCGATGAACAGACATTTCTTGAATAATGGGCCAATAAAGAAAGCGTCAGATGATGCGGAACGTTGCTACGCTTTTTTCTTTGTTCAGTTCTGCGCTATTTGCTGTGTTTAGTTATTGAAGTGAAAAAGCAAACTTTACGGGCCAGTTCATAAAAACGCGTGGCTGAGCTATTCTTGCAACATTTAAGAAACTTAAAAATCACCTCACGGCTCCGTTGCTTAAAGTCAAAGGACGCTATTATCACCTGCTGCAAAATCTCCGGCAGACCAGGTATGAAAAGTTTATCAACGACGCACAAGCACTAGGTGCACGCAGGCAATCTGCTCATAAACTCGAATTGATTGTTCAAGGTAAGGAATGAGTTATTGTAGCATTCTAACACATTTTGTCAGCTGTATTAGAAAATCGTGCATTCCGATGACCTAACACCTTTTGTCAAATGCAAAGCCCCTGAATCTATGTTTGTGCGAGCGATATGCGACAGTGAAATCTGTCAGACATTTTATTTCTAAAAAGCTTTTAAGGTGTTCATGCTGATGATATTCAGACTATACAATTAAGCACGTTCTTGACATTACCTTCCCGCATCTTGTGAGTATTTTTAATCATGGAATCGGATCCGCATGCTCTCGGGCCTGACATGAAGCGCGCGAAAGTATTTTAATTTTTAAGAGCTGATATAAAAATGCTGCTGCAAACTTCAGATCACTAGCTGTCCTCCCGGGTTTTTCGAAATGTTTTGAAATAATACATCTTTTAAGCATTGCCATATTCTTTGAGAACGATTCCATATTTACAGAACGCCAGCTCAGCACCAGGAAAGACTGGTCAACAGAATCCGCGCTCCCGGTACAAAAAAAAATTTCATAAGAAATGTATGGTTTGGTTTATTGCAGTTTAACGTCCCAAAGCGACTGAAGCTATGAGGGACGCCGTAATGAAGGGCTCCGGAAATTTCGACCACTTGGGGTTCTTTAACGTGCACTGACATCGCACAGTACACGGGCCTCTAGAATTTCACCTCCATCGAAATTCAGCCGCCGCAGCCGGGATCGAACCCGCGCCTTTCGGGCCAGCAGCCGAGCGCCGTAACCACTGAGCCACCGCGGCGGGGCTCATAAGAAATATAGACGCAAATCAGCTTAGATTAGGCATTTTGGTTCACAACAGTATGAGTTATGATTCTATCAGTGATTCTTTCACCTCAAGAAGTTTCGTAATTACGCCATTCACGGTGGACCCAACTCGTATGGAAATTATAGTACTGGGCGTAAACTGTGTGGTATATAACTCTTCGTCTGCAATTTAGCAAATACTGCGTGGCGTGTCTCAGGGTGGGGTCGTAGGCAAGTGTTCGCTGAATGTGCGTGTAAGTAATAATGTATTCATCGAAAAAAAAGGCAGAGTTTATGCTGTAGGCTGATGATATGAGTCTCTTTTTTACGTCCGACAAAGCTGATTTCCACTTTTCATCGGTGCGTAATTCTTTGTCTGAACTTTTTTAATGGTCCAACAATGCCGAAAAGTTCAAGAGCCTGTTATTGGCCCCTAGAAATAAAAAACAGCAATAGGTGCACCACATATTGAGAGCGTTAACGAACGCAAAAGTACAGGAGTCGTGTTGTCAAAACTCGTGACATGGCATGCTCACATAGATCAGATGGCAAAGAAACTGGCTTGTATTGTTGGTGCATTATATCTATGCCGCGACATCTTTCATGTACATGCTAAGATGAAATTTTAGTCTATTTTAGTCTCGGGTTCAACGACTCAAAATTGAATCTTAACACAGTGTTACTTCTAGAAAAAAAGGGATGTTGGTTGTGTTAACAACGTAGCTTATTTGCACCCCAAGAAATGTTTATTTACTAAATATTTTAAATTTAGCATTAAGAAACTTTACAGCTGCCGTTTATTGTACCAGTCAAGACTTATCAAGGAATGATATTAAAGTCTTTTTCAGAAGTTTATCATGACTAACAATGCGACCTAGTCCTCGTGGAGGAGGAGATTCAAAGACGTTCATTTTTCTGGATTTGTATATAAGAAATTTCTTTAGCTTTTTAAAAATTAATGACTGCTCTAAAAAAATTTTCGCTGTTATTTCTCCAGACAATTATTTTATGATATGTACGGTTTTTCTTAATATTTCGGAAAGGCTGCAGAGTTAAGAAAATGTGACCGAGGGATAGTTAAACTTTTATTGCATCCCCAAGAGCATGCTACTGGTCAAGACATTATGATAAAATTCTTTGGGAAGCATTAATTTGGTTTCAAATTTCTGTGACGTACCTAGAATGAGAAGAAAATTTCGAACAAGAAATTTATATTGGAAAAGAGATCCGAAAACCAAAAAGGGTCTTTATATGAACTATGGACCTAGGAGTGGAACAAAGAAAACATGCTGAAAATTGCTAAAACAGTCGAAAAGAAATCTGCTTCGTAACAAGTGCATCTAATCAGAAAACCCTAAGGGTGAAAAATACCCAGTAATCGAGCTCTTTCTCTGAATGTACAGCCTGTGCAGTTCACGAAGCAATTTTTCTGCGGATTACTCGGCTGATTTAAGCAATGAAACTTCAGAACAGCGTGAAAAACGAGGCATACAAGTGAACACAGCAATTTTCTAAAATTGTCATAATTTTATATTTGCTAAGCCTTGTTCCCACTTACATACCCTGACAAAAAAACTTTAACAAGAATTCACCACCCTCGCACGTGCTCAACTACACGATATATTCGCGGATGAGGTTTTAAGCTGAAATCATCCATTTCAGTGTGTTTTCTTGTAACTCTTCTGTCTGTGCTCATCGCCTATATAATAGGCCTACAATTGAAACTATGTGCTTGTAGGCACTGTCGTCTGCTCATAGAGCTGCTCCCAGGTCACCGTCATGATTTTTCCGTAGCTTGCTGTAGCAGAGGTTAAGAATAAACATTGATTTGATTTTATTTTTCATTCCCTTAAACTTTCTTTTCTCAAATCATTGCCTTTATCGTCCTCACAATGTCCGGTTTAGCCAGTCGGGCATTGGCCGCTTCACCACCTCACCCTTTCTTTCTTTCTTTCTTTCTTTCTTTCTTTCTTTCTTTCTTTCTTTCTTTCTTTCTTTCTTTCTTTCTTTCTTTCTTTCTTTCTTTCTTTCTTTCTTTCTTTCTTTCTTTCTTTCTTTCTTTCTTTCTTTCTTTCTTTCTTTCTTTCTTTCTTTCTTTCTTTCTTTCTTTCTTTCTTTCTTCTTCCTTTCTTTCTTTCTTTCTTTCTTTCTTTCTTTCTTTCTTCTTTCTTTCTTTCTTTCTTTCTTTCTTTCCTTCTTTCTTTCTTTCCTTCTTTCTTTCCTTCTTCCTTTCTTTCTTTCTTCCTTTCTTTCTTTCTTTCTTTCCTTCTTCCTTTTCTTTCTTTCTTTCTTTTTTTCTTATTTATGACGGCCACGAATTCCTCAAAAAGGTGCTATTTTTTCCGTTCTCAAGCAAAGGCCGAAGAGCGAGAACAGATCAAAATCTGCTTCGCAAGCCTGAATTCCCTACTGTATCCAAACCGGGCACAGTACATCCTTGTTCATTCATTCATTCATTCATTCATTCATTCATTCATTCATTCATTCATTCATTCATTCATTCATTCATTCATTCATTCATTCATTCATTCATTCATTCATTCTTTCGTCCATGTCATGTGAGTCACTGCGTGCGCCAAGATGCAACCATACCACCATACCAACGAGCCCAGTTTACTTCTTTGCCCCCGAGAGAAAGCATAGTCCAAGACCCACAGGAACCAAGCCTGCTGGGACCGCGTGTCCGCTCGCTGTATGACTTGAATCCTGCTGATCGCCATTATCGTCTGACTGGCCAGTTGGTGACCGCAGCATTTTCGGTAGCGGCACTGCGCTGCAACAGTGGACTACGGACAGCGCTGACAACTGCCGCCACAAACCCCGGAAAGAGAGTCTCTCGCACAACTACCGCTATTTCAAAGATAATCGGCTGCTCCGCTACGGGGCACACCGTGAGAGGGGCGCAAATTACTGTGCCGCAAGAGATTCAGGTCATAATCGTTCTTCATTACGCGCAACTGGCCAGCCAACGCCCGCGACTAACGGCGCGACCGCCCTCCGTGGTTGGACCCCGCATTATCGAAATTCCGGCGCTCACTGTCAGTTCCCCCTTCGGGCAACACCGTCACCAGTGCCGCGGTGCGAGGTCGCTAGAATGAGCGGTAATGAGCTCCTGCGGCCATCGAACGACTTATACGCTGCGCATACGTGATCCACCTACAAAAATGCACGAGAGCCAGCCCTTCATTTGATCTCTCCTATTCCCTACTTCCTTTTCTCATCCCGTATATCGAGATTGTTGCGTTTTATGTTCATTGTCTTTTCCGTGTTGTGCACAAGGGGAGGCCTTTTTTTCAATGCAGATGTGCATTTCTCGCTTGTGCGGCAGATTTCTGCGGACACAATTTCGCGCCGACACTGCAGCTCACCTAAATAGTAGTTCCGGTTCCAGCCCCAATGACAACTACAAAAATGTATACTAGCTTTGTAAGCTAGGATTGGGCTTTTAAGGTATGGAACATATTAATATTAATATCACCACCTAAAACGAGATTGTAATTGTCCTGGTTTACCCATTCGAAGACGTTGTTTTTCAACTATATCTGTCAATGCCTTTTTTGCCAGCAGTAGTACGCCGCCACTTCTGTTAGAAGGCCGGTCTAGACACTGCCGGGGATATAAAGGCAATCTAAAAACTTGGTGTTCATACTGGTACCGGCTTTCAAAAAGCATGATGAGATCAAATGCAAAACTGAATGATGAAAACAAAGTGTTCAGATTGTTTTACTTATTGCGAGCTGACTGAGTGTTATAGCGAACGAATGATAGGCAATTATTAAATTTTTTTCCCGATAGAGTTTTGTTGCGTCACATGCCGTTACCAAATAGCTAGAAATGACTGTTTAAAGCACAAAAATGGTCAAGGCGTGTCGTTCACTCCTATTGCACCTTTACTAAATCGTCGGCACAAGTTACACGAAGCGCACGCGATGGATCTGTGGCTCTAGGAAGAATTTTTCCGCCTTTTTGTCCTGGAATGTTTCCGCTCTTTCTTATTCTTGCGAGCGACAGCCTTCCAGAGAAGTTCTTTCAGCGCTATGCATAAGTGTTCGCAGATAAGGACCGGAGACTCACTGGTGAACCCAAGATGTGACTGGACGACTCGCTTCTTGCGTGCTTTTTCATGAAAAGTGTTGCGGTTCCCATGTGTTCGAGATTGCACAAGATCATTAGGACAGCAGCCATCCTTCTTGGGAACACGGTTGCAAATGTCCATGTCTCGATCACCAATCATTTCTTCGATGACGTCACATAACTGTTTTAACATAGCTGGGAGGCATTCGCTTTCAACAAGTGGTATATCTTTGAGCTCAAGCTTGCTTTTTATGGTTTTATTTGGGTTTAACGTCCCAAAGTGACTCAGGCTATGAGAGATGCCGTAGTGGAGGGCTCCGGAAATTTCGACCGCCTGGGGCTCTTCAACGTACATTCACATCGCGCAGTGCATGAATCTCGAGAGTTTCGCCTCCATCGAAATTCGACCGCCGCGGCCGGGATCAAACCCGCGTCTTTCGGGCCAGCAGCCGAGTGCCATAACCACTTAGCCACCGCGGCGGCCCAGCCCAAGCTGGCGGTTCCCCAAGTATTTTTCTAGATCTGCAAGCCCGTGCTCTGAATCTCTCAACGTTTTGAGCTTATTGCAATACGAAGACAACGCGGCGTTTTCTTTTTTAGTGCCATATATTCCTTCCCAGTCTTTGAACAGCGTGTGGTCTTTGCATATAACTGCTGACTGAAAAAATTGATGGATGACTTGAGTTCTTTGAGCTCCATTGTGAGTTCCTTCTCGATTGCGCTCTTCATGTCGCACATTTATTGCTTAAAATCTTGTTGTGCTTTTGCTATTTGATGTGGCAATGCGGAAAAGAACAGCCGCGCTTGGCGGCGGCGGCAGCGGCAGCGGCGGCGGCGCACTGCAGTTGAGCGTGGGATCAATACGCGTATACACTAACCTGGGTTTTAAAGTTAAGAGCGTCACAGTTGTGTAAATTGCCGCTGCCGCTGCCAAAATGAGATACGATGTAGGTTGGGAAAGCTCTTTACTGTTGACGGGAGGAGCAAGCACCCAATCACAGTTCGACGCCACAGATGTCACCGATGTCACCCCAAGGCCACGTCAGCAACCAAGTGGGTGTACACGTGCGGCGGCACGGCGATGCAGTCGTGCGGTGACGCAGTAGCAGCCATGCGCCGAGGTGTCAGGATGAGATCTAGATGAATTTCAGTTACGGTAGAAGCCTGGATTTTAAAGTGAAGGCCCTCACAGAAGTATAGATTGCCGCTGCCGCTGCCAAAATCTCTGTATCAATAGCTCTCTCCGAAGCTGTAATTGTCTTCCTCGCCCCCTTTTCGGGCCACCTACTCTATTATACAGCGTACGTATTTCCCCGCTTGCGTGGTTTACCTGACCCAAACCCACCAGGAACAAGTGTCCAGCAGTAAAGCGTTCTAATGGCCACATTGTTATTCGACAGAGGGCGCGCTGGCCTTGGTCAGGTTACTTAGTCAGGGCTGATGTCACTAAGTCTTTTGCCACAATGCAGCATCATAAGCCTGACTACGCCCATTGAAACTGATGATGATGGATTGTGGCAGAAGACTTAATCACAATTCATGAAACAACAAGGTCGTCATAACCAAAATGGTTTCTTCATACAACTGCAATTCGAAAACGACAGTAGGTTTTGTTAAGAATAAATAAATCGTAACAGTGCCGCTGTACAATTATTTAAATTCTAATGTAATAACCAGTGTCAGTTTGCGTTCTCGTTCACATCTAGCGTCAGCAACCGAAGAAGAATTTTCATAAACACATAGAAGACGGACGAGCTCAACAGAATTTGGCAGTTAGAAAATTCAAACCGCAACTTTTTTATGTTGCTTTTTTTGCTGGCCTTTTAAGCAACCATAATTGCAATAAGAACCAATGTACTTCAATAGCGTCGAGTATAATGCGGAACAACGAGAGCCAACAAAGCCTTTTGTTGTCGGCCACTGAAGTGTTACTATAAAGAAAAAAATGACGGACTACTAGGAGGTGGTAGGGCGTGGTAGTTTCTCTAGAAACCGCAAAGCAAGCGCTGAAAGAATAAATTAACAATGAAGCAGACCCTTATACGCAATAACAGCCAGTGGGTACGGCTTGCCATGGATCGTTAAACAGGGACCGTATGCTGTGTACCAAAAATTAATAGCACCTAGAAAAGCGAGCAAGATATCAAGAAATAATAGAGCGTACGCACGATCGATAGGAAATTATCGCGGTCATTTTTAGTTCGGTCCGCTTATGTGCGGCGTTATCATCACCAGCAACTGTCCTTCTAGTTTTCTGATCAATTTCTGCTTGCACAAGTGCAGCTTGTGTCCGTGTCTCAGCTTCGGTTTCTGACAATCATTTGTTACGCAAATTTAAAGGACGGAAAACCTACTCACTGGAGGCGGCTACTGTTCCCGGAATGAAGGATTAATAATTGCGCTGCATGCTCCTTCCTTTGATAAAGCTAAATGGCTGAAGGCAAAATAGATGTCCAACAATTCCTTATTTGGTGTTATCTATTCCACTTTCCACTTACTATTGCAATAGAAATTGCGAGAACGGGACATGCCAAGGCAACAAGGTGTGTCAGCAAACTTTGTCGTTCCCTCCCGAATGGCGAATGGGCAAATCAAATTCAAGTACGCCTATCTGACACGGCAGAGCATCGCTGATCAATCTTATGGCAGGTACACGAACATTAGACTCGAGTTCCCTTTGCGACTTATCTGCTGTATAAAAGTCGATATGTAAGTCTTCGCCTCGTTGGAAAAGGGCAATGTTTCGAAACAGTTTCTGTTAACGGCGGACATCCCCGGTTATATTGAAGGCAGAAAAGAAGTAGGAAGGGGACCGTCCTTGCAGTGTAATCGCTGTAACTTTTCAAAATTAGCAGGAGAGAGGAAGGAGGAAGAAGGAAGAAGAAGGAAGAAGAAGGAGGAAGAAGAAGGCAGTTAGGGTGTAAGATATGATTGAAAGTATAGAGCAGAAATTTTTTGGATGTACGTTTGTTGCCAAAGGAAACGGAGCAGAAGCAGAAGGTGAAAAAAGTTTATTTTAAATGTAGCCTTAGAGGGGCACTTAGAAGAGAGATGTTAACTCGTACGTTAACTCGTAAAGGCGCAAAGTAAACAGGTGCTGCCTGTAATGACGAATGCTGGTATGTCTGGTATGCCGCACCCAAAGTGCCAGTCATTAAGAGCGCACATCGCGAACTCATTGCTCGATCCCTGCAGCAGAGAATGAGCATCATCAAGCAAAAACGCTGAAGCACGCATGGTGCGCAGCCCAAATGACATAATTATGAACTAGATGCGAGTGTGCACATATCCGACTAGATTACGTTTGAAGCGTGAGACGCTTCAGTAGAGAAGTATACTGTAGGAAGACGTAAACAACGCTGTACAACAAAGCTTGTATAACAAAGCTGTACGACTATACTGAATGCATTAAACGCGGCCTGCTTTGCTTCTGATTTCCACGAATGTAAGGTTCAAATTCTTGCACGTTGTCGACAGGCTCGCCGAGCTTTTTCACATTCTCCGCAAGCATTTGCAAAAGTCGCGCAGAAGTGGCAGTGATACTTTATTGGAGAATGTAGCCGGCCGTTGGAGTATTGGCTTCATGGAAGCTTTGGCTTTGTTTCGGTGAGCTCCTATTTTCCGAGATTTAGCCTCTGGATGACAGGGCGCTTTCCTACCAACACTCGGTGCGCTGATAGGATAAGCAGAGAACAGCCAGCCTGCACTCTGTGCGCTAGAGCGTGTTGAGCATGGTTCATTAGCAAGGTAGGAGAAAGTAAGAATTTCATAATAAAAGTTCCATTTATATCGGCCATCCCCCTCTACCGCTACTTTATAACGGTGCCAAAGCTGAGAGTGAAAGTGGGATTTTTACAACTTGCAAGTGAATGACTGACAGAACGCGTTTAGATGATGTTCATTATGCATTTCATGAAGTATGCTAAGCAAAATGTTTCAAGGTAGCAATAGAAACATTTCGAGCTTGAAAAACAATCAGTGGTGCCTCTGTAGTGCCTGGTCGGTAAAAGCAAGCCGTTGTGGCAAAAGGGAACAAGAATAATTTTTCATAAAATTTAAAGCTAAATCGCTGTCAACATAGTTCTTTGCGGCATCATGTTGCGAAGAGTGCGGCGTAAATTGAAATATACCTCAAAGGTTGCTACTTCTTACCGTTCGCCAAATGTTGCGAAGTTGCTTGCGCGGCTGCTTTTAGTTCGTGTCAAACCGTTGCTTACCTCATTTCCATTTCGGCAACTGCCAGCATTCGGAGGCTTCGCCTCATAGATATAACTAGTGCAGGAGTGCACGCTTTACAGGCAGTATTTACAGTGCGCGTTAAAGATCCCCAGCTGGTCGAAAGTATTCCGGAGACCTCCACTACGGCACCTCTTTCTCTTTTCTTTTCACTCCCACCTTCCTCCCTTCCCTTACGGCGCAGTTCAGGTGTCCACCGAGGTATGTGAGGCAGATACTGCACCATTTCCTTCTTCAAAAAAAAAAAAGAACACTGTCAGTTGCATAAGGTACAACTGAAGTTTTCGCCGAGTTTCGCCTCTATGCGAAAGTTAATGGGCCGGAGCGCTCTTTACAGGTATAATTGAAGCTCACAATTCCTTACGATAGCACGTGGCGTCTTTTCAATCAAAGGACGTGTCACGGTAGCTAATGAGAAACGCAAGCGACGCTGTAGCCACTTCTGCCTATATTCTTTGAATGATTTGTAAAAACATGGTTAAACGGATAAATCAAGTTGCTCGGCGCATGTGTATAAGGTTTCATGATTTTCATCACGATTTTAATCTTCATGGGGCATTAGAGCATTGTAAATCTGCAAAAGCACATCGGAGAGCATATTGCAGTGTGCAAGCTTTGCGGTCTAATCTAAAGGAGGTTTCATCCACCAGTGGATGAAAATAAAGCTTATTACAACATTGATTTTCTCTACGCGCTCGTAACATCACAAGTAAAATCAGATCTTGAAGCTATATCAGAACTTCTATTTATACATACATGACAAGCGAACAATCACCGAAAGCAAAGAACATAGGGGATTTTTTTTTAAATTCCTGATGTTCATCGATCTCAGGTTAATTAGGTAATTATTTAAATATAACTGATTAGAAAGCAGCAGAAAAAAACGACCACATGGCGCCGGTCGGATCAGAACCCATGACCTCAGAATTTCGCGTCTGGTGCTCTACCAACTGAGATACGGTGACGGCTGTCTAATCATCTGCTTTCGTGGGTATTTATGTGTAGTATAACCGAACCTTTAGAGTGTTCTCCAGTGCCACCCTCGTCCATAACGACAGAGTGGGTACGTTCTGTACGTGATCCAACAGTGAGAGCGGAAGGTGCCCTATAGCCCCCTTGTGCTACCCATGGCATTAAGATTGGGACAATCGAGGTCCTCGCTACCTATTGAGCAGAGAAGAGAAGGGGAAAGGCTGAAAAAGAAGAATGAATAGTCGTCGCAGCAGCTTAGTTGGTAGAGCACTGGACGTGAAATTAGGAGCTGCTGGGTTCAGATTTCCCGGCAGAATGTTTTTTTCTTCTGCTTTGTAATGAATTATCTTTAGATATTTGTCAGTGCACGTTAAAGAACCCCAGATGGTCGAATTTTCCGGAGCCCTTCACTACGACGTTCCTCATAGCCTGAGTCGCTTTGGGACGCCACAACCCATAAACCAAACCAACCAAACCAAATATTTATCCCTCAATCTCCCATTTATCGACATCAAAAATTTAAAAAGAATCTTATTCCTCTTGGTTTCGGCGATCCTTGTCTTCCGTCATATACGAGGTCTGTTAGGAAAGTATCCGACTTTATTTTTTTTTTTGCGAGCACCTGATGGATGTGAAACAATCGCGCTTGCATAAGCCGACCTTGAGCCTTCATGCGCATGCCCGAATTTTTTCCCGCCGGCCGAAAGCGTCAGTCGCTGGGACGCGGCGTTTTAGTGACAGTGCGCAGTGCTCTCGTCGGTTTTTTATTGCAAGGAAAATGGCGGAGCGACAGGAGCAGCGCTACTGCATCAAATTTTGCCAGAAACCGGGCGACAACCAAGTGGAAACCATTCGGAATATTCAGACGGTTTTCGATGACGATGCTATGAGCAGCATACAGATTAAGCAGTGGTACAACCGGTTTAAAGAGGGCCGCACATCGGTGGAGAGCGAGCCACGCTCCGGTCGGCCATCAACATGCCGAAACGACCAGGTCATTGCCGAAGTGAACGTTGTGGTAATGCGGGACCGTCGTTTGACTATCCGAGAAATTGTGGAAGAGGTGGACATCAGAAATTTTTCTGCACATCCCATTGTCACCGAAGATTTGGCCATGGAGAGAGTTGCGGCGAAATTCGTGCCGAAGCTGCTCACGACGGAGCAAAAGCAGCTTCCTGTTGAAGTTTCACAGGACATGCTGGATTCCACAAACAGTGACCCCGACTTCATCAACACCATAATCACCGGTGACGAGTATTGGGTGTACGGGTACGACCCGGAAACCAAATCCCAGTCGTCACATTGGAAGCATTCCACGTCACCAAGACCAAAGGAGGTCTGCCAAATGCGCAGCAACGTCAAAGTGATGCTGACTGCTTTCTTTGGCTCCCGCTGTGTGGCACACCACGAGTACGCACCCCACAGGGTCAAACAATGACCAAAGAGTCCTACAGAGATGTCCTCGGTCGCCTACGTGATGCTGTGCGGCGCAAGAGACCGGAGCTGATGTCAATAGGAAATTGGCGCATCCATCACGACAATGCTCCTGCACATTCCTCGCACTTGATTCAGACTTTCCTAGAGAAAAATCAGACTCCTGTAGTTCAACAGACACCTTACTTTCCTGATATGGTGCCCTGCAACTACTGGTTGTTTCCCAAAATCAAGAGGCCATTGAAAGGGCGCGATTTCACACAAGAGAGGACATTATGGCTGCAACGACAGCTGAGCTAAATTCCATTCCGAAAAGGGCATTTTCGGAATACTTCCAACAATGGCAGCACCGCTGGGAGGAGTGTGTGGAGTCCTAAGTAGACTACTTTGAAGGTGATTAGGTATCCAAAGTTCCAGTTATGCCAGTTTTTTTTCTTCGGCCAAAGGTCGGATACTTTTCTAACAGACCTCGTATGTCATAACGAGCCTTTCTTCAAAATCCATTCATGTCATCTGACTAAACTGAGCCAAGAGGAACTTCTTTCTACATCGTACTGAAGCAAGGAAGCCTAATCCGGATGGTTCTCTAGATGACTTCATAGTGAAGAACGAATTTGGCATGAAAGTTCAGATCTTGTACGGCACATCTTATAGACAACGTGTTCTCTCTGGCAAGCTCGTGCCGAGCCGTTCTGTGGTTTGCTGAAAGTCAGTTTACACTCTTAGGTTCCTCGTAGGCAAGATTTATTATGAAATGCTTGCTCCAGATTCTTTTAAGCGGCTCGCCATCAAGGTCCGATTCTTCGTATAGGCTTGCAGTTACCTCACATTAGGAAATTACGGAGTTCTGAGTTAAACAGAAAGACTACTCTTTGCTAAGAGCTAAAAGCAGATGAAGAACCTTACTGATATTAGTTTATTTATACTTCGCGTCGTTTTCTTCATGGTTAGTAAGACTGGAAAGACCTGTCCCCGCGCTTGTGCGTTTTTATGTTTCTATTTTTCACTCAACTCAGGTTCCTCTGTTACATGCAGCAGTCAAGCTTCGCGCTGTTTCTATTGTTTGCTTTCCGAAAAGTAAGATCACATGTAACGAGGCCACCTAGAAATTGACAGGATATACCAACATTAGCCAACATCCAATGTCCGGAGCATGCCAAATTGGAGCGTCCGGCTGAAGTGTTGGGGAAGTATCGCAGTTTTCTTGTTTACTGATTCGTTCTGTACGAAGCTATACTTCTTTCCAACTCCTTTATTTTCTCCTTGATCTCTAAGAGGTTTGGAGAGTTTCTGTTCTTGTTGGTCACTTTCGGTGCTATAGCCGTTGGCTACACTGTACAAAGCTTGTCAGTTGACGATCCTCTCCTTCTTCGCGCTTTCCTTTGCACGTTCATGTTACTATTCGTTCTTAGCTTTTTTTTAGTGCACGGGTTTCTGTAACGTTTTGTTCAGGCCCTTTGTATTTATTTCTAGCCGACGAACTACTTAGTTTTTATTTTTCTATTCCAGAATTTCACATTTTTCAAATCTAGTTGAAGTGGGCCGCAGGGGAGCTCGGTTATCTTCATTCTTGTGGTTTTGCAGAAAAAAAAAACATTTCATACAGCCTCTTCTATGATTCTAGAAGTGTGCTCTATCCAAACATTTTTCAAAATTTTTTCTTTCATCATAGACAACCCTTCAAAGGGGTGATTTATAAGCCTTTTCTTATTCCATTAACTGTATTGCTCGCATTCTTTCTCACAACTTGTTGCCACTGAAGAGAAAGTTCTATGGGGTGTCAGAACATTACAACCCCAATCCACGTAAGTGTCCACGAGGTAAAATAGTGTTGGACTCGCGTGAATTTTATTTTTGGGCTCATCGCGATCACCAGTGCAAAAGAAAAAAAAAGCCATGAGACAGACGCCCATCGAATTTTTGTGCTACTTGTTTTGATGGCTTGGCGCCTGATTCGCTTGCAAAAGCTGGAGCTTCCGCTTCAGACAGGACATATAAAGTTAACTAAATCTGAAAGATGCACACCTGAGTTCACAGAGAAAGTATATTAATGAACTATAATATTAAAGAATGGAACGAGGCACAGCGATCAAAAACGCACGTCAAATACTCATTTAAAAAACATGGCTTGAACCGAAAAAAAAGCATATATATATATATATATATATATATATATATATATATATATATATATATATATATATATATATATATATATATATATATATATATATGGAGACACCAAGGCATGTGGTCGAATGGCGGATTGTAAAATGACGGTTTGAGGAAAATATGACTTTCCTGCCAATGAAGCCACACAAAACGCTTTCTTTTAGATCAACCTCAATGCACTGTTGCACATCACGATTGCAGGAGAGACATTCATAAGATATCACAGTGCTTCGCAGTAAGTGTACTGAGGGGATTTTTTTATTTCAATGATTTCCTACTATCACACCTCCTATTCATGGAGCTAGGCAGCTTGACGGTTTTATATTCTGACTTTCGAATCATTTCGTGGGAGAAATCGTATCTCATGTCAAAAGAGCACATTGTCATGCAAAAACTATGCACAGAGGAAGAAAGGAAATGATACGGAAGTTCCTTTTTTAATGCATTAGCAATGGTAGGGTCTATGCAAGCGGAAATGGCAACCACCCTCACGCGTGATGCGTGACGTTATCCCAACCTGCCCATCGCTGCAGGTGGCAACTTGTCTGCCGTTCCACAGTCCCTACCAGCCAGCCCACAGTCCCACATGTGGTAGCTGACAGTTAAATTATTTGTCAGACACGAGAGGTTGCTCGGGGAGAGCAATCTGGTTCCTACAAGACCAACCTGTGGCTATGTTTGAAAGAGCCACATGCCGGGGCAGTGGCGCAGCGCTTAATCACATCAGTACCGCACCACGACATCATTAGTGGATTGAGCACTACCGGTGATCTATGACTGTAGAAAATGAACAGTTACTCATATAAGGCCATTAGCTAGAACAGAGTCAGCTGCAGCATAAATTGCTAATACACTGAAACGATCCACTCAGAATCACCTAAGGGTTTTTTTTTGTTTGGTCATGTTGTAGTTGTGACTTAAGTTTTTTGTTGGTCAAATGTTCAGGAGAATCCCCCAATGTGGAGTAGATTTCTAATAAGGGAGTAATTACACATTGACAATCACCCAATCGCGGCCATACAGCTACAAAGGAAAGCTGTACAAGCTGCTGTACAGCTTTCCTTTGTAGCCGTATGGCTGCGCTCGGGTTGACGTCAATAGGTAATTACTCCCTATTACAAGTTTTTGTTGCATGCTGGTTTTCAAACACATTTTTAACGCCTTTCTTTCAGTTACTGTCCTTATGCAATTTTAGGTCCAAGGAAGCTGCACGAAAGGTTCTCATGCATTCGTCTTCTCGCACTAGCACGAGCGATTTCACATTCGTGCTCTGTACTACGAGCGCCTACTACTTGAAATGCTGAGGGCGAGTTTCTAGCAAAAAGAACAACGCTGTTGGCTCGATACTTGAAGATAGCAGCCGCATTACAACTTTGGCGGGATGTAAAAACTTCCGTGTATAATTTTATCCTACCTGTTATAGTGGTTTACATCAATCCTCAACCTCAACTTGGATCTCTTGAGCAGCTTATGATTCGGTCTTGAGGCGCAATAACACAGTGACACCTGTTTTTCTTTCTCAGTCATTGCTGCAGATCCTTAAACGACACTGGAAAGCAGAACCTGTCCTTGAGCGCCACTGCCTAGGCGTGAGCGATCACTCGGGCGGCACAAGACAGCTGGAGTACACATTCGACCCGTTGCTTTTTCTGCAACGTTTATTGAGCCTCTGCTCAGATGAGTCGGGACATATATACAGGATGACGTGAATCAGAATTAGAGTTGCTCTGTATTCAGAGCGTCAGCTCAGGCTCGATGGCGGCGAGAGGCGCAGGAAAGTGTTCACGCGAACTCTCTCGGTTTCGTTCGGAGATGACGTCCTCTGCGGCGACGTTTGGGTGCCTCAATACTAAGCAAAAGTTACGCCATGGCATTCAAAGTTGTGCTTATTCCTTGGTGTTGGGGTCGACTGAAAACGCCTATGCACCGAAATCCATACTTCTGTTCTTTTCTTTTCTTTCCTTTTTGCGTTGCTTTGAATATCGGCGAAAGTCTTGTCGTATTAGCCGAACGCACACGATATGTGTCATGCAGGAAGCCAATCCCAAGAAGCCTGTCAGTTGGCCTCAAATATTTTTCTTTCGAAGCCACGAAGATTCCTCTGTGACGTGATCGTTGGAGAGAGCGACGCACTGACACTAATCACCCGCTATGGTGGCTACTTTGGAATAGCGTTCTGAAAGCTTGATTTCGTGAATTCCACTGCGGCTTCACAGGAAGAATTTTTATTGAGATGTTTTGAATTTTATTAGAGACAAAGTGTAAGAACACGCGTCTGCTGAAAATCTGCTGCGATCGCAGAAACCGCAGCTGATGGAAATTAATTTGCCATGCTCCACTACTGCGTGCCTGACAGCGGCTTTGTCAGTTTTGGCACAGAGGTTTCCAACAATTATTGCTAATTATATCATGTCTACGTTAGGCTTACTGCGTCATGACAGCAAAATATGCAAGCAGTTGCCTATATGTGTTAGCAGATGTCAGGTTTTCTGCATGCAAACTGCTGCCTAGATTTTATTTCGTGTGGCTGTGGCATATACGGGGCCCAAGAAATCCTTATTAGCAGCAGTCCGTTTAAGCTCTGAATTACTAATGTGACAAGAAAGAATTGTGATGAGGATAAAGGGGTTGTGGGCTATAGGAAAGTACCAAGTTTGTGGACACAGTCAGATCTGAATCGAAATAACTTTCATTATCAGTTATGATTTCCTCTTGCCAAGTCGCGGAACAAAGCTGATCATATTTCTCTTTACAAACAGATAATGATCTCACTTCTTTTTCTGGGAAGACCTTGGGTCGGTTAGCTACAGTTTTTCTTTGCGTGCGCTTTGAAACTAAAAGTGGAGAAATATCACGACATCGTCACAGATTGTACATACCAATCCCCACTGTCCGAACTGATTGCTTTAAATTTAGTTTTTTCACAAGAACCGTTAAGCAATGGAACTGGAACATGCTACCAAACTCTGTTGTCACTTCACAATCACTTAGAGAATTTTTAGATAAGCTGCACGATGTTTTATCGTCTACATGAAATATATGCCAGAGTTTTATTTTTTGTATAAGGGGTGAACGCGTTATGTACCGAATTTCGTGCCCGTTTCAATGTTTGTGACATTGCTATTTTTTTTATACCTCATTATCTACCCCTGTTAAAGTCCGTGATTGGGGCTGACAGTATACATAAATGAAAAAAAAATCCTTTGCGTGGTCGTGACCAGCTTTTTTTCACAGAATAGAAAACAGCGCCTTTTTCAGATTTTGCGCCATATTTTTTTCCTTGTGTGCTGACTCTGGAATTGGGAATAAGAGAGCTGAGCGAGCGCTTTCTCTGAAGCGAAAAGATAATGACACAGGAGCTCTCTGGAAGACACTAAAAATTGTGCAAATGATGCAGAAGCCACATCGATCGAGCAGATGTAGGACCATTCCCTTTGCAGTGCCTGGTCGTTGAAAGCACGCCAATGTTGAGAAATATAGCTGGAATGGAACAAGACGAATCCCTGTCAACGTAGTTCTTCGCAGCATTTTGCTGCTGAATAGAGTGACGCAAGTGTAAATATGCCGCACTCCCCGCTGTGGCTTACGTCACCTCTATTTCGGCAACTGAAAGCATTAGGAAGCTTCGCCATAAACATCAAGCTAGTGCGGCAGTGCCCGTTTTGAGAAGTAGCCTTCAGGAGGACAAAATTGTTCGAAGAGTGCCAGTTGCATCATCTACCACTGAAACACTGACAGAGTTTCGTTTCGCCCCTGTGCGAATATCACTGGAGTGATGCCTTTTTTACAGGTAGAGTTGAGGCCTACGACTTGATATGGTAGGCCATGGCAGCTCTCCAATCAAATGACGTGCCACGATAGCTAGTGACTATAGCCTGCAAAGCTATACCCAATTAACCCCAGATTCACTGAGTATTTATTTATTTATTTATTTAATGCAGCGGAGTCTCTTGACACCAAGCCGGGGTGAGCATAGATACAAGTAAAAATTAGGTAAAAAATAAAGTTCTCTTTTAAAGAACGTGATATAAGGAATTAAGTTGGGTGCTTATTACCAGTGTCTAAGTAAATAAATCCTATGTGTTTTTTATGCGTGTGGCCTACGAAAACTGCAAGGCTGAATAAGTACCGAACGGCTTATTGTCCACTGCCTGCAAAGCATGTACTAAGGTAATCGCAAATAGAATCAGGAAAAGCGCATACTTTAATCAACCAAATGATTAGGCAGGCTTTCCTAAGGGATACTCAACAATAGGCCATATTCTCATTGTCAATGAGGTGGTACAGAAATGCTCACAATATAACCAATCCCTATATATAGCGTTCATTGATTACGAGAAAACGATTGACTAAGTGGAAACCTCTCCAGTCATTGACATCTATAACGACTTCACAGCTACCGTAGTCCTTCATTAAGTCAGTAACAAAATTCTAATAAGGAAGGGTATCAGGCAGGGAGACACGATCTCGCCAATGCAGTTCATCTCCTGTTTACAGGAGGCGTTCGAAGGCCTAGATTGAAAAAATTTGGGGCTGATTTGCGATTCGCTGATGACATTGCCTTGCTCAGTCACTTAGGAGATGAGCTGCAAAACATGATCAATGAGTTAGGCAGGCTGAGCAGAACGGTAGGTTTTAAAATTAACATGCAGAAAACCTAGGTAATGTTCAACAATATAGCAAGACAACAGCGGTTCACAATTCGTAACAAGATGCTGGAAGTGGTAGGGGAATACGTCTACTTAGGGCAGGTAGTGGCCGCTGATCCGGATCATAAGAGGGAAATAACTAGAAGAAAAAGAATGTGGTGGAGCGCATGTGGCAGGTTTTCTCGGATCATGAATTGCAGTTTATCAATGTCCCTCAAGAGAAAAGTATACAACAGCTGTATGTGACCAGTGCTCAACTATGGGGCAAAAACGTGGAGGCTAACGAAAAGGGTTCAACTTGAGGACAACGCAGCGAGCTATGGAAAGAAATATGATAAGTGTAACGTTAAGAGAGCGGAAGAGGGCAGAATGGGTGAGAGACCAAATGCGGGTTACTCACATCCTAGTCGAAATCAAGAAGAAGAAATGAGCTTGGGCATGGCATGCAATGCAAATGCCAGATAACCCCTCGCCCTTAAGGGTAACGGAGTGGATTCCAAGAGAAGGTTAAGCGTAGCGGGGGCCGGCAGAAAGTTAGGCGGCCGGATTAGATCAAGATGTTTGCGGGAATACGGTGGCCACAGTTGGCAAAGGAGATGATTAACTGGCGCGACATGGGAGAGGCCTTTGCCATGCAGTGGACGTAGTTCTGCTGATGTTATGTTTGTTCTGGGCTAACGTTCGAGCGAACAAGCCGCCTCACAAACTGCTGACACTTCCGCGCTCTCACAGTTGATAAGTAGCAGAGTAGGTTCGATACTGCAGCTTCTATGTTCAAAATAAAGATCAGAATAAAAACGTTCGCAGGGCTGTTACGCAAGTATTTTCGCGTTAGCTGTGGGGCGAGAGCAAATAATTTTTATAGCGTTCTGATTTAAACCACTTCGCTCCTTTCCTACTCTGAAGTGCACATACATCAACACGCGTCGCAGCCTGCTTTTATACCCGTTCCTCGCGGTTTCGCCGGCTTTCTCACCGTACTTACATAGGAGCTGCTGGCCGCAGCAGCGTCTTGACGTGCTACCAAGTTCGCCGAAGGAGCCGTCGCCGCCGAACTGGCGCGCTGCCAAGCTCTGCGCTGCGGACGGCGCCGACACCGATGGCCTCAAACTGAGAATAAACAATAAAGAGCTACTGCTCTAAAAGACTAGTGGCAATTTCATCAATGGAATGCGCACATAATTGGATATGCCACAGGTATTTACGGTTAGTTTAAGGGCAAGGGGTGTAGGGGAGGGAGTGTTAAATGTGAGCAAACGCCCTGTTATTCTTGTCCTCAGTTCGTCGTGATTCATATGTAATTGTGCCACAACGTGCGCGCTGCTGCGAGCCAAGAGTTTGCACTGTACTTCGGGGCGTCCATTAATCTTCCCGCAGAAATACGTATTCAGTGCAGGCGAGCGATGTAACTTCACCGGGCGCTGCCAGGAAAGGGGGCAACCTTCGACGCGACCACCCTGTACATTATATGCGGCATGACCCGGTATAAGGTATCGCGGTGACAGCCCCAAAATTAAGCGAGTGCTAGGTTCCAGGCATGTCAGGCTCAGTTCCCGCTTCCGGGTAAAAACCATTAATTTTATTGCCTTGGGCGCGGTAGGGTGCGCGTTTATAAAGGCTCCTGGATGATGTCTATCACTTATTTTTTTGTGGTTTTCTTGTGCCAGTGTCCGCATGCCGCATGGTGCTATGGGGCTAGCGCGGGAATTACTCTTGCAAATTCGTCTTCTCAGTTTCTTGTCTGTCGCAACATCCGGGGTCCGCGGTCACGCACATTGTTATTGTTGCGAAGCGCGCTACCTGTTCTGCATGCAAATGTACACCCATATCCTGGTGAAGACGCTTGCATTGACCGCTTGCGCAATAGCGTCGGTCCATTTATGGCCTGCTTCGCTAGTTTTTTGCTCAGCACAAAACGTTCGCAGCTTTGGCTGTTCCAGACACGAACGAGAGAAAGCCGACACACTTCCTCTCGTAAATTCTCCTTCCTGTCTCTCACAGACACCGCTTCTGCCGTTTCAGTTTCCTTTTTAATTAATCAATGGTCAGTATACTTACACATCCAACATTATGTCGCATTTCTCTGAATGTAACACAAGACAGCGGTGTGATTTACAGTAACACCATTAAATGCGGAATTGACCCCGATAAGTTTTTTATTTCCCCAGTACGATTACACATTGGAAGAATCTTATTAGTGATGCAGTGATAAAAAGTTCGCTAAAAATCTCTGAAACGACCTATAATTTTCTTACATGTTTGCACTCTATTATATCTTTGTGTTGCATTTATGATTTTTGCATTTTTTCATTTCTGTTCATAAATGACTGCTGATTTCTTTTTTGAAACATCTTGGAATTGTGTTGGTTCTTTCTATAGTTTGTTTGCTTGTATATGAGCGCGCACCCTTCTTAGGTGTTTAAAAAAAGATTGCAGCATCTATAAATAAAAAAGGTAATAAAACTCCATCTTCCTTCATGGCGGGCACATTTGGGTAGAATAGTAATCCATGCTTTAGCTAGCTGTTGTCTTGTGAGCATTTTAAACATTTAGGTTCGTTAGTTGTGGCTGGTATTGTGTTCTCCTTGTTATTATGGAACGTTCTTTGTTCCATTAAGTATGCATTTATGAAACAATAACACTTAATGGCAACAGGAACGAGAGATGATTTTGTGCTCGCTTTGGTTCAAATTGAAATTAATAAGTATAAAAGCCCGAACTTGTTGGAAGGAAAAAACTTTGTTTGGAAAGACAGAAAAGAGGGGGAAAAAAAACACGGACGCAGTGAGGGAACGGGAGAAGCGCTGTACTCACCCACTTTGCCCTCACTGCGTCACTCACTTCGCCAATGTTCCTATTTTGCACTCCTTTCAAAAATCTGCCCCAACAAGCACACCTACAACTACTTCTCAACAAAACATTTAGTCAACAAAAAGTTTCCTGCGGAATGTAGGAGAAAGAGAAAAAAAACGTCGTTGCTGTCATTCAGAACGTTGCCTTCAGAGGGTGTGATAAATTTTTTTTTCGTGATTTATTTTGAGTTGCTTGCTTCTTCGGCCTGAATATTGGTTGCTATAGCGTTTACTGGCAGATAATAGATAACTGAAGTTAGCGCTGTGTCAGCACTACTGAAGTGATTTATTCATCGGGGCTTAGAGTTTTCCTTTTCATTTTTTCATCTCTTCGCCCTTTAATATGCGTGTGGTCGCGTGAACTGACGCACGTTTTAATCGTTCTGGGCGCAAGAATCCTTCCATGGTCAGAAAACTGCCATACTTCTTCTGTAACGCGGCAGTGGTCTCTTATTCTCTTTCCTTGCCCTTTTTTGCACATCGGGTACTATTTGTTTCCACTGTAGATAATGAAGCCCATGCCAGCTGACGTGCTCTGCTTTGCAACGACTAGTGCCAAAGGCGCCGGCGGCGTACAGGCTCCGGAGATCATCGCTAACTTCCATGAGCACTTCCTTGAAAGAACGTAGCCTAGTGGCGGTTTCAGTCACTTCAAAAGTAGTAGCAGAAAATGTGCACGGACTGAGAAATTTAAATTTAAGGAGTACAAATATCCACTCTGCCCCTGCCCTCCTTCGCTCTACTTTCCCCTCTCAGCCTGCAATTCTTCTTTTCAAAAGCATTCTTTGTCTTGGAGCATCAATTTCTAGTCCCCTGAGTGTGGGGCTGATCCGCTATTCCATTCCTCCGATAAACTAGTTGGGAGTGAGGCGAAGAGGCTTCAGGAGTCGGACAGGAAACTAGTTAGGAATGCTGATGGATCATTTAAGAGGATGATGACCGGGCTAATGCATAGCGCTGAAGGCCATTTGGCTAGTTCCTGCGCCTTTCTGTTACCTTTATATTGTTCTCCCTACTTCCATTCGCACTATAACTTGGCCATTTTATCCTTTTATGTGAGTTCAGTGTTTTTTTTTTATTTTCTGCGATGTCTTTACACGACCGCATCATTTCTGCCATGAGAAATTGGGACCTTTGTAGAGTTTCTTCTTTACGTTTTCTTCGCATTGTCTTCTTTTTCACTATTAGCCTGAGATACCTCTCTTCTTATTCTTCTTCTTCTTCTTCTTCTTCTCCACAATAAGCATGACACAATCTCCCTCATATGGATGTTTTTTTCTTTTTCCTTTCCTCTAACGTAGGAGGTTTAAACATTAGGAAAGTGCCCTCGGATACAGCGAGGAACAAGTTCCAAGCCTGAAGCGCCACTTATTTATTATAATTTAGCACATTGTCATTTATGTTCAGAACCAAGATACGAGTGGGTTATTAGAACTATACTGGCCATAACAGCAGTCTATAAAGTGAGCATGCAAAGCAGTTATGTCCGTAGCAGCACAGCAATGCATGAATGCCATACAGGGTGTCTCACCTAAGACTTTACAAAATGTTTAAAAATAGGCTTTTTGAGTTAGATGAGCGCTTTTTTCGGCATAGCATTATCAGCGATGAAGTACAACAGAATATAGCTAAGACATGCTAACTAGCAGGCTGGTTAATTAATATTTTATAGTTCAATTTTTAGCATAAACTGTTAGGCTTCCTAATCACTGAGAGGCGAGCAGCCCACCGTAATTAATATCGGTGTAGGTTTTTAGAATTTCGAAAATGCAGTTACCCTTGGCGCTGTGGCCCAACAAATTTTGGCTATTGCTACGAGTTAGTAGCACTGAAGAGGTTTCTTGCCTGCAAGTGTCTCGAAAGCGCATGTATTTTGGTGCAATGGAACCAGAATTGGTTGAGTCACAGCGCCGAGGGTAATCGCATTATAAGAACTCTAAAAGCTGATATGGATATTAATTACGGTGGGCTACATGCCTCCCAACAATTAAGGAGTCTAACGGCCATAGTTAAAAAGTTGACTATTCAATATTAGTTAACCAGCCTGCTAGCTAGCATGTCTCAGTTGTATTCATGTGTAATCTTATATTAATGGATGACAATTACGGCATATAGTCAAGCACAGATGTCTCCGTGTTTATCGCCATTTGGCATGTATCGCACCAGTGTGTTGCATTTTTTACTCCGCTCTTTGAATTTATTTTACTTTTCTTATCCCCCACTTTTTCTTTCTGTTTTTTGGCACTTTGTGTGTTCGGTGCATGAGTTGTGTGCCGTCTGCTGCCGGGCGCTGCCACTCAAGCCTTCTAAGGCTTTGGCAGGCCCGCATTTGTATTGGAATGAATGAATGAATAAAAATATTATTATTATTATTATTATTAGTTATTAATCTTAGACAAGAATTCATTAAGCCTTATTTGCTATGCAAACATATCTAATGTTAGGGTAGATCACCCAGTCGTAAGCGAATAATTTGACTCTGATTGACGGATCAGTGACAGTCACTATATTATATCAATAAATGTAAGGAACCCCGCAGGAAGCCTTGTGGTACCCCTAACTTTAGATGCCTTATGTTGGACTTATTCTGTCAGTTGTTTGAGAATTGCCGATGGTTAGTAATGAAGGATTCAGTCCATATAACAATAGACGTATTCATCAAAACCGAGTTTAGCTTAATTAGTGAATACCTATGATTAGCCATGTCGAAAGCTTTACTGAAATCCGACAAGATAACGCCCGCCTGTCCTTTTTTCTCCGTGTGTGAATCGAGCTGCAACTTATCCTGGCACCGATGCTCGCTGTGCGGACGCTAATTTTACATTCAGTGTAACCTTCAAAATGCCGTGAAGCACGCTGAAATCTTGCTTTAAAATCTTCTCCAAGGATTAGTTGTAAACCTCATTCAAAGATCCTTCTCTGGGAGCTTTGGGGGACTTTGCATGCGTTTTAAATGATACTTCGCAGCCACATCCGTATCATTACCTGTAGTTCGTGTCCTTGCATATATTTTGTACGCTTTTATTTATTTTCATGAACTGGTTATGCAGATTATGAGTTTTTAATTGTGCAAGTAAAGGTGTGGCCAAAAAATCGTGACGGATGATTTAGCGTGGTTAGGCCAAATGCGAGTTTAGTCCCCACTTCGGTTTTCCCTTTGGTTTCGGTTCATGGCTCGGTTTAAGGGTGCAGGGAAATAGCGGCAGATTTTGACTCCACTGAGCCCGCATGGAAGCTGTGAAGACAATGGAATCCAGAGCACAGCGCCAGAGAATGCCAATTAAATACTGCTCCGTTGTTCGACTGCGCTGTGTGATCAAAAGAGCGAAACGGGACGACTGGACGTGGACTGGCGATAACACGCGGGTTCTTCGACCGCTGGAGTGGCTTAGTGGTCTAATGCAGTGTCCACCAAAGCTGACCTATTGGCACCGCCGCGGATTCGAAACCCGCTCGCGGCCGTAGAGTGTTTTATATAGTTGACCATAAAGCCTTCTGGCAGATTTCACTCACCTCGCTGGGCAGGTCGGCCACCTGCTAGAGGTTTCGGACAAAATCAGTGAAATGTGTGATTGAGGGTTTTAATGCTGGCGAACTAAAAGCTCCATGGCACATAGTATTTTTGTGCCTCCGAAGGGCGGGCCAAACACGCATTTTCCAAGAATCTCAACCCAGAGAAACCGAGCATAAGACCCAGTGGAAAGCGGTCGGTACAGGATGGCACTGGGGATCAAACCTCGCGCCTCCCGTATACGAAGAGGGTGTTCAAACAGCTAGGCCACCGTTGTGGTTTATATTTCTGAAGTACTTTTTGCTCATCTCTCAAAAAATATTAACTAATTAGTAGTGAAATGTTTCGTTCTATTGCCAGCAGATTAAGTTCCGCGAGAGCTTGTGTAGGATGTGAGTAGACAATAACAAGAAAATTGAAGACCTCCCCATTCCGACTTGGCAAGTTTTATTTGCGTCCAATCTGGCCACTCTTTTCTCGTTACTGTTGAGCATATTGCTGACCCAGCTAAGAATTAACAAAAAACTAGAGAGAAAGGAAAACAAAACCATTGACACTTTTTTTTTTCAGGCATCGACGACTTGTTTGATTTAAAGAAGTTATCTGAAACTCCTTAGGGATTACTCCTTCTTATCCGCTTTTTATTTTGTGTGCACTACCTTGTTTTTTATTCTTTTCTTTCTTTCTCGGGTTTGGGGGGGGGGGGGGAGGAGTTGTTGTAAGAGTTTGTTTTCTCTGTTGCTTCAGTTTTCTGCTCCGAACACATTTTTTTTTTCCGGGCTCTTAAGGAGTCATTCCATTACTTTAGGCGCTCTGATACCCCGGAAGTCATTCTGTAAGATGTGCCTTCAGACAACATGCTTGAGAAACAAACTTTCACATTAGAGCTTTGTGCCCTGCTGCTCCTGAGAAGAGAAAAGACAGCTGCTCTAAACAAATCTGGCTTGTTTTTTTTTTTGGAAATAGCTGGGCGACAGTTTTTCTAAATTAACACGTCGTTGCTATCTTTGTGTTAGCCATTCTTAAATTCACAAACACGACAGCATCAGACAGGTTCTCTATTATTTCAAGTACATTCCATCTTTGAAAGGTGGTCTGAGCCTCGAATTAGCCTGGCTTTTTTTTTACGTTTATGTAGAAGAAATTTGTACGCATGTGTCTCTAATGAATTCTTAAAGAAACTCACGAAGCTGCATTTTACATTACCGCTCCTGGAAACTGTTCGGGGCGCACCTGCCCTTAGATCAAAGTGGTCAGGGCGCGCTCAGTGAGTAATGACGTTATCCGCTAACGGCCCCGAAACGTCTTAGTTCACTGCGCCAAGAAAATCTCGGTAATGAGCTCTTCATAACTTAGCGCCTCTTCTCGAACAAACTGGCGGTTCAGGCTGCGCAACGAAGATTCCACCCTGCTTGCAATGAGTTTTCGTAAAGAAATAGAAGATCTCGAGAAATGACTACACGCACCACTCGTTTTTCCCTGGCTTGTCTACTAATAAGTTTAGAATTGGCCTATTACTAGTGTCAAGGTTTTCGAGAAACATGATTGCATTGGGACGAAGAAGTTCTAACATTTTACTCATGAATGCGCTTGAAACATTAGTATGTGCCCAAGAGTTTGTGAGTTTGTAGTGCATCGGGTGAGTTTGTGTAGGCCTTGTGTTCACGCTTCAGGCAAAAAATTTGTACTGCGCCTTCTCTCATGCATTTTGCCGAAATTTACCTCTCTCTCATTACACAACTAATATTAGTTGAAGGTTGTCCATCTGTGCACTGACCCAGGCTGGAGGCCATTGGACATCTATAAAATATAAGCTTCTGTTACTGCAGTGAACTCGGGTGATAGCGACGAAGGCAGCACATAAGCATTGAATTTGTTGGTTTGCCACTTTGGGGAGCTCTAAAAGGAAAATCTTCGATTTAACAGAAATAAGCCACTAAGACGACGTCGTCAAGGTTTGAAAACAAGGGTGGCGGAAGCTAGTCATGCAGACTGATTTTAAAAAAGTTCTACGCTTGCGCCATAATGTCCACACTTGTATTTCTGCATCAAAATTAGTCTACTGACAACGATGATAAACGAAGCGAAGACGTGACGAGACGACAATTTGCAAACCAAATTTCAAATAAGTTTTTCTTTGTACAAACATATAACTTTTTATGTGTTAAAGGCAGCACTGTGAGCATATACCTACCTAAAACTATTGTCATCCTAGACACGATAATGGCGAATGATCTTATCTAAACCGTCAACAATGTTAGCGAAACTCGACCACAAGGCACATGATGTTGCTGCTGCACATGCTATTGCTGTTGCAGACAGCCCGGCTGCGCAAGGCTGGTCTTCTTTTACTGGGTAGCTACTCTGCGGCCTTTTAAGTATGCCAGCGTGAAAGAGCAGCAAGTAAGCGGTATCAAGTCAGCCCGCATTTTAATGCTGGTGAACTGCGCCATGCATACTAATGTCCAGCAGTGATGGGGCATGCCAGGCAACGTCCGCTGTGGCACTGAATGTAAGGATCTCAAGAGCACGGTCGGTGTTGCGACAGCAGTACCGTGCAGCTCATTTGGTGGATGAGGGGTGAAACAGTGGGTTGCATGGTAAAATCCGCTTCGGCATCTATTATTGCACTTCCTACAATGACACTGACATTTTTGTCTTTGAGGAAAGCTAAAGGTTAACACTCTTAAAACCTTGAAATACTCATAGCCAGTTAAAGTGAAGGAATTCGTGTGTTGTGTTCAGAGGATTGCAGTTCCGTCTCTTAAAAGAGCGCCTGGCTGGGCAAGTTGGTATCTGTTCATCTTTGGTTATAGGCGCGAACAAAGACACAACATAAGGCTTCGTCTCGTCTTTCGGCCTTGTGTTGTGCCTTTCTTCGCGCCTGTAACCAAAGATGTTTTGTCTCTTGTACGACATCCCTCGCAGGGCCGAGGCAGGACTGTTCTGATGAGTAGTAACAGGCACCAAAGCATCGATTGTAGGGATTGCGGTCCTATGTTAGGCTTACAGAAGAAGCGTAGAGTGGGTTCCAGGTCTTGTTTGAAGTTCCACCTCCGCAACAAGAAATCGATCTCGTGGCCAGGAGCACAACACCTTATCATTTGCATCACTAGGATGTTTTCTCGTAAAGCTCGGTACAGTCTGCTTCTGAGTACGACATACGGGAATATACTCATGTTGGGTATGCTGAATACACTCAGAACCCTTGTTTCTCGACTGACATGGCGCTGGTAGAAGCGAAAATGACTGTGCAACCTGTGACAGCGGCACGGCGAGCCTACGCGCTCACGGTGATCGAAGACGCGCTCCTGGCCCGTGGTGATATAAAAACTAGGTCAGGTCGAAGACACCAAGACTACGCTTACCAAATCAGCATGCGTAGTGTATTGATGTTACATTGGATGCAACCTGTACCAGCTCCCTGTTTTGTTTTTTTTTTTTGATCGAGTGTCGTATATTTTGCTATGAGAAAAACGTGAAGCTGGGAGTAAAAATGGCACTGTATAAATGTCTACGTCGTGCTCTATTAGAATAAAACTTAAAACAGACGACGTCCAAAAAGAAAAGCAACAAAACTCAAAAAACGACGGTTCGGCTCCAGTACAGGAGCCTCGTTCACAATGAGATGAAATAGGTAGTGCATCGGGATTAAATACGCTTGAAAACAGGGCGCACGGGGGGGTGCGTATACTGGGGTTAGATTTCCATGGTTGCGGTTGAGGGTGTGATTTGTCGTTTGAATGATTTGCGAGTTGCTGGCGAGTTGCCAGCAAGTGTGTCGTGTTCCAGTCGATGTCGTGGCTGGTTGATACGGAGTGTTCGGTGATAGTTGACCTTTTGTTTTTAACGTTGTTTAAATGTTGTTTTAGGCTTGATTATTGGTTTAGTTATTGGGGTTTAACGTCCGAAAGCAACTCAGGCTATGAGGGACGCCGTAGTGAAGGGCTCCGGTAATTTGGACCACCTGGGGTTTTTTAGCGTGCACTGACATCGCGCAGCACACGGGCCTCTAGAATTTCGCCTGCAGTGAAATTCGGCCGCCGCGGCCGGGATCGATCCCGTGTCTTTCGGGTCAGCAGCCGAGCGCCGTAACCACTGAGCCACCGCGCCGGGGCTTCTTTAAGGCGCCTTTTAAAATGAGAAAAATGAGGCCTTTCTCGCCCGTCGCCTGGAATCGCCCGCCACCTGGAATCCGTCTACCCGCAGGGATTTCTTAGCATTCAGCTGTCGGAAGGCTCTCAATCTCTCAGGTGGCAGTTAGCATCAAAGCATTTATAATGTTTGAGATATAAATTTTGTTGTAGTATATATCCTTATAAACGTGGCGTACCAAGATCTGTATATATGTTTTAAAGAAAACGACGTATGGTACATTAAGGAATGACTAATTATTCAAAATAAAGCAAACTAATTGTAACATTGTCACGTATGAGCACAGTCTTTTTGCCTTTGTGTACCAAACGTGATAGGCTGCCTGAAGAAGTGGCTTTAACTTTTTCATCTAAATTATTCGCACTACCTTCTTAAATTCCTGTCCTTTATTGAGCCGTACTGGTGTTGTATGAGCTACACTGAAGATTTTTTTTTGTAGCCTGCTTTCTTTCGTTGCTCTCTGTAATGACATTGGTATGACATTTTTGTGTATTAGAATAAATAAACAAATATAAACAACTGATGATTATTGGCGCAAGCAGGAAAAATACCGAAAATACAGAAAAACTCATAAATGACCTGGCCGCTAAATAAAAGCTAGCGTAAGGCTGAAACAATATCGGCCTTACAAGTTCACTCAGTAAAAAATCAAGGGTTGAAATGATGTGAAGAAATGACGGGCTAACGTAGGCTATGGATTTTTCTAAACGCTCGCCGATAGCCGCCGCTGTGGCTTCTTAGTCGTCGCATGATCAAAAGCAGAGAGACTTTGTTAAACGAAGCAAAATTGTTTATGCTGTAACATAAATATCACTCATACATCAAAGCAAAGCAGCATGCCTCCATTTTTCCTCCTTTTTCTTCTTTCTCTATTGGCCTCTTGGGTCGGCTTGTAGTGGCTTAGAGTGGCGCTAGAAGCTACAACGGGCTTCACTTACACAAAGGATGAGGGTGGGCTCACAGTGACGGCTCACGCCATAAAAGAAATTTTTGCAATGTGCTCCTTGCGACATTATGGACACAGGCTTCATATGTGTACGCGTCTGCTTGAGCGTATTTCTTCAATCCATTGTCAGCTTCCCGCCGCCATGGTGGCTCAGTGGTTATGGTGCCGGGCCGAAAGACGAAGGTTTGATTCCGGTCACGGCGTTCGAATTTCAATGAAGGCTAAGTGCTAGATTCCCGTGAACTGTTTGATGTCAGCGCTCGTTAAAGAACACCATGTAGTCTAAATTATCCGGAGTCCTCCACACCCTCCCTCATATACCTGAGTCTCTTTATGACGTTATAATCCTATAAAGCATTGTCAGCTTCCAGCTGTTGCTCAGTCAGGGTGCCTGCGTTCCAAAAATCTCCTTCAGCACCCGTGCACACACGCTATTCGTTCAAATTCGACACGTGCTAGACGCGAAGAAGGTCGGAATGTCTTTAGCTGTGCCGCTATTCTGAACAGGTGTACCCTGCCTGTTTGCGCAACGGCTGGTCGATTCCTCTGCTTGACCACACTGCACCTTTAGTGGCACGCATCTGTTTTACGAGTTGTTGTTCATCGCACTCTTCGTAGAGTACAGCGCGTGCTTCCGAGTATGTCCGAGTTATTTCTTCACTTTCCCTTTACACGTTCAACCAGTTAAATGTTCGTCATGATAATTTTCGTTGTTTCCTTCTTGCTTTTTCCCATCGTTGTGTTCGTCTCTGCATTGACTTTCTTTGCGCCACCAACAGCGTAATCCTTGACGCAGCCAAGGTTCTGGTAAAAACGACAGCTGAAATCGAGACCATTTTTTGCAGACGAAGGAACGCTGAAGTGTGTACGAATGCTTTGAGAGCTAACATGTTTGCGGAGCACGTATCACGTTGTGTGTTGGCGCCATAAAGTAGGCCACGCGTGGCGACGTTGCACATTTATGGCACTCGTCTTTCTCCTTCGTCTGTGCGCAGGAAGAGCCGCCAAGCTTCCCTTTAAGAGTTTACCGCACAAGCGCGCATTCGCTGAGCCAGTGCGATTGTATACGAGCGCTCCCAGGCGCAAGAAAACGTCGCCGCCTAGGATCGAAAAAACGTATATCCTATTACTACCTTTCATGTTGAACCGAACGGCGAAGCAGTAAAATTTATGCTTTAGTTCACTTTTTAGTCTTTTTCTAGCTGCTTTTCTCCTGGGCGCAGCGTTTTCCGGCTGTTGTTTTTATTAATAGAAGACTGCGGTGGAAAGCGCTCAGGTTGAGGAGGCATGACTGACTTCGCATCGAATCGCAGGGAACATAAAATGCAATGCAGCTCGTAGCGTAACACTAATGTATAAAAATGACAGTTTTCTTGCTTTTTACTTTGCGATGCAGCGTTTCTGCTGTAGTGTACATTTAGGGGGCACCACTTAAAACCACGAATAAATGTATCTCGGTGTTAATGTGCCGGCGTTCTCCATGCAGCTTTTTTTTTTTTAGCGGTATTTACTGCCTCAGCGTACCACCGGCAATGCTCACATCAATGGGTACAGATTTGTATATTTCGCGATGTTTAGAAGAAATCGATAATTGGATCTCTGGGTACAGGCAGGATCGGACGCTGCACTTTCCGCTGAGATGCCCGCTGTGGTCAGGGACCTGATTCTCGTGTCTTTCAGTTATGAGCAGACCCACAGCTGGTGACGAATTTCGGCTTTTAGTTTCCGGCACCGGCATACAGGACACGCAGGAAAGACACCCAGAACGCCTACTCACGCCCAAAGACAGTGTATGTCGTGCGCCGCTAAGGCAAAGGCAGCTTGCAGGCCAACGCGTTCAGGGCTCAACAATGTCGGGTTGCTTCGAGAGAGCTGTGTATTACCTTCTTTAGCTGGCTAGTATTGCGCTCACGGGCTGTGTATTGGAATGATTAAATTTTCTGTCATTCTTTTCTGCCTTCGCCATTTGCCAGTACTGTTCTTGATATCAGAATTGGCGACTATTTGTCTGTTGCTATTCCTTTCACGCAATGCCTGGCGTCCCAGACTACTCCGTCTGATGATAGCGGGTTACATAAACTGACCGCCAAAAGCGTCCTAAAAGGTACTGCAGCAAGCTTTATCCTTCTGCACAAAAAGAAACCAGTTGTTTTAGACACGCCCATTGTGCCTTATTCATCTTGCGTGTCCTCTTTTTCCTGACCTTCTTAATTATAAGGAATATGTGCAACAAGCGCGAATCTGCCATTTCGTCCCAGGTACGGGGGCGACACTTTTTCGATGCATTTTATCTTCTTTCGAACACGCAAAACTTCCTATATCTGCAATACCACTTGTCAAACCATTGGGCATGCAGTGGAGTTGATTCGAACCTATACAGTACCTGCCTCATTTGCGATAGGCGCTATAAACGCAAAGTCACAATTTGCTTGTTCACACATGCAGATCCACCTAGCCAATCACTGTAGAAAGAACGATGTATTCTGCTTGCATAGATGTAGGAAAAAGAAAATTTAATGACATTTAAATGCTGCTGCGCGCAATTGGAAGGCGCGGAATAATTTCGACTGCCTTCGGTTCTTTTGTGGGCATAGATACCTGAAATGACGAGTGCTTTTCCACTCCACCTCTGAAGAAACGTCCAACTCGGAAATCGAACTCGGAGCCTAGTACTTGTTACAATATATCTCTGGTCGCTGTGCCTACTCGCCTAAACTGCGGGCGCGCAGGTAGGCATACCGCCTGGCCACTGCCGGTCGTATTTGTTAGCAAACGCTTCTACCAGCAGCGTACTAACCTCGTTCACACGGGGAGACCGGGCAGAGTGAAGACAATTCAAACACCACGCAGCCTATTACAACACGCTGCGTGCCGAGGGCTGCCGGGCAGACGAAGAACGCCCGCATGGAAGTAGCCCGGCCCTCTCGCCCTCGCCTGCTCTGCGATAAGAACTGACGCTGAGAAAGCACCGAGCACATCTTCATCACGCGAACGAGAACCCAATTAGCCAGCTGCGCCGGCCGGTCTGCCCAGTGGGGGCCTACTCTCACGACCGATCCCCGCTACCACCTCCGCGCTCTTTTTTTTACTGCCCATTTTTAACACCCACTGTTGTTTAACTTCGGTGTAATTTTGCAGTCTGCAGAGAGCTCCTTCAAGCCAGGGGTGGACGAAGCACGCAGAGGGGCATTAGCGGCCCGACACAGCTTTAGCTAGTTTGCCTTATTAAATCCCAGGGGCATTTTAGAGTCTGTGTTCAGTCATTCGTCGATCGAGTTCACACAGTTGTTCGTGAGTAACAACGCTGAGCGATTAGGCGGCACTCTTGAGAGAGGCAAGGACTTTATAAAGCCAAGGAAGCGACAAGTCACAATGTCTGTGTTGAATTTTTTTTTTTTGTAAACTTCTCTGATAATGGGCCTAGGTCGCTTACATTAGCTTTGGCCTCAAAGCGTTGCACCGTTCTGTTCCGACGAAATACAGTGTGCAAAACTTGGCTGCAAAAAAAGAAAAAAACACGCAAACAAATGTTTAGAAACGCAGTGCACGTAAGGTAGAGCGGAACTCGACTAAGTCGACGGTAAGGAGTCCGGTTTTCTGTGCCTGGCCTCTTTGCGCCTTAATCCGTTATTCATGAGATGCAAGCTTCGCTCTCCTTCGAGTTGCTTTTGGCCGCGAAGTATTTAATTACACTTTGAGCAAACGGCATACGTGGAAACTGAAAGCGAGCGTGAACGAACTTTAAATTGGAACCTGTTTAAAGTTTCGGAAGCGTTTCAGAAGACGCTGCGAAAGCTCACGGTCTTCGCGTCGATGCCATTGGCACCGTTTCTCGCAATAAAAGTGCATACATTATCTCCTGCTCGAAAGATTCCAAATGAAGCTTAACATTATGGTTAAACAATCACGTGCCTCTACCTCGCCAGGAGAGCTTTGGTAGAAGTTTTGACTGCTAAACTCTGGCCTCTATTGGAAAATGGGGGAACACGAGAATACTGAAAGAGGCTAAATGGTAGGAAAATGTAAGTACGCTCTCTCTTCTTTGGCTGCCTAAGACATGTTAATATACGCAGGGCAAACGAATATATAACACAACCTCCTCCTTCTGCACACCAATCTGTTCTTATCATCATAATGACTAATAAATTCTGATTTCGATCCTGATTCTTGTCTTACACAATCACTGACACGAGGCCAGCGGGAATACTGCAACACCAGTCTAGTTGTTTGAGTCAATCGTAAAAGACGTTTCATGTGAGAGCAGAATGATCTAAGCAGCGAGGCAGCCTAGAAACTAGCAGAGAACGAGCGGTAAAACGTTTCTTGAAGAATATTTCAAAACTCGGCACTGTACCCTGCATGCAGGGTTGATAGGTGGTTAAGGGTAAATCGGCTCAAAAGCACACACGCTGAAGAAAGAGAATGCAAGGTCCCTTGTCTTTACCTAGTTGGTGCACGGTAAATAAGGAAGCTTTCTGCGAAGTCAGTGCTTCAAAAATCGTGTTTTCTGTTCTTCCTGCTTCTGTTTATTTTTTTTTTCTGCTTCTGTGTATCCCTAGTTGCAATACAGCGTGCTCTTTGTTTTACAAGTGAAGTCCTCATCGGTTCACCATATTCTTTTTTGCTATAGCCTGATACAGACATTTCGTCTCATCCTAAGCTGTCTGTATCTGGTCGGAACCTACATTACATTAAATTCATTACATTATATTAATGTAATGTAATGTACATTACAATAATTACAGTACACTAACTACATTACATTACATTAATGTAGGAACCTAATTTACTGCAGAAGAAAGGCAGAAAAGCACGAATCACCTAACTCTGATTTCAAAATAAGTATAATGAAGAAGTGGACACCGCCAACGTTTTGTTACATGCATGAATGAATGAATACATAGAATGAAAGCTAACAGAGCAAACAAATGATCAGAGAACTTTGTCTAACGATTCAAAATTTCGTGCATCTATATGCGCACCAAAGGTCTTGAAGTTTGCGTGAAAATAAAAGGCTAGTACGCTTGCGCTTCCATGTGTAACATGGAAAAAAAATGGCGGCCTATTTAGGGCGGTTAGGCCAGGTGCGAATTAGTTGCGCTGGCTCTTCAGCTTTCACTTCGGATTCGATTCGAGGCCTGGTTTGCAAGGTCAAGCAGGTTTCAGATAAAGATCGGGAAAATGACTTAAAGCTTCATCTTAAGGGTATGACTCGATGTCGTTAATGGGCTAATACACATTAAGCAGAATTGGTCATTCTCTGCTTTACATCACAGATCGCTGAGATTCCTTGTACCACTGCAGTGGTGCAGCGGTTAAGCGATGCACCGCTGCCCCGCGAAGGCTGGTGCTGCTTCAGGTAAGGCTTGTGGAGCCTAGGTGGTTTTTCCCGAGCAACCTCAAGGTCACGGAGAGTGGCTTCGGACAAACACACATCGGCGAAATCTAAGATTGAGGGTATTAGTTCAATTATAGACTTACTTAGGTGCATAAATGTGCCCGAATAGTCCCATACTACTACTGCCCTTGGAGTGACAAGCGGACCGTCGTGACCTTATTTACCATCCTCTTTAACCCCCTCCCTCACACACACACTGCAGTTGCACCTCCCTCAATGTTGCCCCCGGTGTGCCCCTTCCCCTCCCCCGCAACCCCCTGTGATTCCACTGAGAAGTGGATTCAAGCACTTTTACGGAGGCACCAGCAAAGACACGCAGACCAGAAATTCTTCGGTCGGGGCCGCAGAAGCCGAAGAAAAAAACCGACTTAGACGCATAGACCCTTCTGTTCGCGCAGCGGCAATACAGGCATATCGACCTATACGCAAGGAATCAAAGGCTGCCTAGGCAGAAGCGAGACAAAAAAAAATGGCAAACTAAGGCAGCACTCAAGGGGGAGGCTGTAACCAATTCGTTCACCGAACTGTTTCAGGACAAACGTACTGTCATGGCTGCTAAGTAAGCCAATCGGATGCGGTTCTGCAAAACAGTCTCTGTGCCGTGGCTCTGCTCCAGGAGTCGGTGATCTCGGTCAAGTTTTCGTACAGCGACCTCTCGTAGTTCCGTCTATGCTACCGCGCAACAATTCGCATTACAACGCTGGTAACAATTATGAGTTTTTTTTCTCTTTTATAAAGCCCAGCGTACAAGTACTACATATTACAGGAGAAATTTTTGTGGGAGATGAAAACACCACTGCTGCGTCGCTGCGTAAGTAGAACATGCACGATAATATTCTCCGAATGTTCAGTGCCATTCATCGACCGGTGGCAGTGACACAGAAAAATGGTACAATCGGATGAAAACGACAGTGGAAGAAGCAATGTCGTCAACGAAACTCGAGCAGGCTTTCGGATTGCGGAAGGCTTCTGGGCTAACGAGGCAAGAGAGACTGTGACGAAGGAAGTAACGAAGCCGTGGTGGATGAGCTAAAACGAAACGGAGCAACGGCACCGCGGCCCCTGCAGCAGCGAAGATCAATTAAGGGGGAGGAGGAAAAGACATAGCAGCGCGCCGAGGTGATGGCGAGAGTGGGGCGCCCTGGATAGAGCTTTGGTAGAAGGGGAGGGGGGAGGCGAAAGCTCCAGCGACACTCCGGCCTAGAGCGATACTTGGCCTCCTCTCCACATTGCTCCCTCTCTTTTCGGTCTCCCTCCCTCTGCGATCCAAGTCCACGCTCGCGCCGCAACACGGCGTGTCCGCCCAGCAGTGCGCCGCTTCCCAGTTCCAGTCACTCGGTGCGCTCGGGCGCTGCGCCGTGGTGCCCGTGGCTCCGACGTTTCTGCGGCGCTGGTGGGTCGCCGGCGTCAATTCCACGCGTCGCCAACGTGCTCTCCCGGTCGCCTCGCGCCTCTCATCTCAATTGCTCCTGGCTTCTCGGACACTCCGTGCCTTCGCAGAGTCACCCGCTGATCATCTCAATACCATGGAGTAGCGCGTCTTTTTCTCAACGTGGGTTTCCCCAAGTTACGGAACATGTCAGATGCTGTTTTAAAGAACAGTGGTCGTGGTTAGCAGTTATTTGAATAGCGTGCAGCATTATGGTCGTTTACTAGCTTTGGGAAGATACTTTCCGCGAACTTTTACTCCGTGCGCCATTCGCGGCAAAACTGAGGAGCATTCGCGCTGTTGAATCTTCAATTATTTACAGCCGAAGTTTGTGCGTTTCTTGTGATGAAGCCTCGCTTCCAACGCACGAAGTCACAGTATTGTGTGGTTGCTGTTCTTCTGTACGCCTACTCTAAGCCGCTTGCCTAGTCTATTGACGTGACCAAGAAGAGGCAAATCAACGTATGCCGACGTAAGGCGCCCATCCTGTTTCGAAAACGGGACATCTGCTTTTCGGCTGCTGCATGATCTTGCTGTCATTGAAGCCCAAAAAAAGCAGCCCGAGGAGGTTTTGATAGCTTACGGCGTGACTTAAGCCACCGAAGGTGGTGACATGATGTCTAGCTTTGAGAAACAGAGGCTCTTTTCCGAAAGGTTCTCGCCTGGAACGTTTTTGTGAATTTCTTGCGACTTAGGCGACCCGTTCCCGAACTAGAGAGCCCATATCTTTGACACAGTGTTCAATATCGACTTAAGGCCGTTGCAAAGGCTCACCTCGCGCGCCGCATGCGGTTACGCCTAATTCTTTGCGTGCATATACTTTTTGTCCTAACTACCGTGTACTGTATACTTAGCATTAATTACTTCATCTTGTCACACTAGCGGAATACTGGTATTTATTCGGCGTGAACGGCATGAAGTGCAACCGAGCACTGTCTCTGAACATCCACTCATTCAGTTAGCTCGCGCAGAGTAACTCTACAGTCGATTATTTCGACATATGGTGAAACTATAAGGTCCGGTAATGCTGACCAACGGCTGGAAGTGGCACCCGTGAAGACGCTTGCAAATTATCTTTCTTTTGTGACAGTGGCCATTTTCATTACTGGTGTGTCCTTGGGAAGTGATCGATGTGCACCAATAAGTCTGTGTGTGCGTGTCAGTGCTCGTGATCGATAATACCCACCTATTGGAATAATCATCGTTTCCGCCGCGCCGTCTACTCCGGAGTGCTACGTGGTGTGGTGAACAAGCAGGCTGCCAGCTACATCGTAAGTGTACGAACGGTTATTGTGTGTAATTCTGTGTCTATTCTTAACCCGAGTGATTATTCACGTCTGGTAACCACTTCACTGTCACTAAGGATTAACGTCGCTCATAAAGAAAGGTGCGTACAATTGCTGCCAGTCCGGACTACCGGTAGCATTTCTTTTTCTCTATGGTGTTGCTTTCTTTGCGTGCCCTTTGCTGATGAACTGAATGCACTGAACACTGAAATACTGAACATGTCTTAATAAGTCATCATTTTTGGACGCAATTTTCAGCACTATATGTTGGTGCTTTACATTAGACTTGATTGGGCGCAGTTTGCTTTTAGACGAAGGCGTGCGCAAATACGAACCAAATTACTAAGAGTTTGCCTTGAATATGTTCACTGTGGGCTTTATTTTTGTCACTTCTTGACGCGCCATGGCAGCAATGTGCCCTGAGTATTATTGTCTGGTCTGCTTATTTTCTGCATTGCGTGTGATTAAGGTGGTTTTAGCCGTAGTTTGGAGCTTTGCACTCAGTGCGTTCTGCACGCATGAGGTTCTTCAGAAATACAGTGCGTAAGCATCAGCACAGGAAGTATTATTAGCGTTGCATGTGTTTAAATAAATCACAAAAAAACAACGTACGGCAATGCAACCGTCATCTTGTTCGTCCCTAGTTATCTAATTTCGACACGGAGCTATCAATGTTTGAAAGTGGGAATGCTTACTAATATTACCAGGTACGTCTATAGATTGTGATAACTCAGTTGTTCCTTGAAACAGTATCTATCAAATTGTCTTCTAAAAAAAAAAAAGGCAACGGCTGTGCTCTTGAACGTTCAGAATGTCCTGCAACTACCAAGTAAGCATTCTTTTTCTCAAGGGACACTTGAGAGCCACTGTTGGAAAGATTTTATTATTGTGACTACCGGACGGAAGCCACTGTGAGATGCTGGTCGCGCACTATGGCGCCTGTTTTTACGTGTAACTATGTCCTATGGCGCTCGCCCTCTAGGTTTCCGTTTTCACGCGCTATTCTCTTTGCAATTAACTCTTGGAAGTTGGAGTGGACAATAGCTCAAGAGTTCTTGTGTATATTTCCTGCAGAGGGCAATGACTAACACAGTCTCGCGCTGTAATTTTCTAGCACATTCACGTGCCTCAAGTGGTAATAAATTATTCAGAGAGCTTTACGCTGTGGCGCCCCTCATAGGAAGCAGTCTTTCTCAGACATAAGTGTTTATAATGTTATGAAGAACAGCACGACAGTTTCTGCTCTTGACATCTGTGACTGAGCCACTCTTATTTTCAGCTCAGGGTCAGAAATCGGTAACAGTTAACATTCTAAATTTTTACATTCATTGTCCCCGAAGCCACAACGAGGGTTAGTTCTGGCCTACAAGCAGCCGAAAAAGCATTGCAAAGGCATCGTACTCCAAAGCAAGAGCCTTTTCCTATGTTTTCAATTTACTAGTGTTTGACAGCAGCCACGCGGGATCAGCTTTTTCCGAAAAAAAAAAAAAGAACTAAGTGAATGTCCCAGTTTGACAGGAAATAGATTTTTTTGTTCGCTTTCCACCAATTTTCCGTCCAACATAGTCCACTAATCATTTTTTCATTATAATGCGAAACAAGATTGCGCCAATCTCTCAACAGATAGAAAAACTTCAGCGGCAGCTACGCGGTGCACTGCAAGGAAAAACATTAAACAGAGCCTGGAAGACAAGAATATTATTTGGAAAGTTTCAGGGATGTTCGCTAGCGCGGCATTTTCTCTGAGTGAGTGAGTGAGTGAGTGAGTGGGATGAGTGAGTGAGTTAGTGAGTGAGTGAGTGAGTGGACAGTGAGTGAATGAGTGAGTGAGTGCGTGCGTGCGTGAGTGAGTGAGTGAGTGCGTGAGTGAGTGAGAGAGTGATTGATTGATTGATTGATCGATCGATCGATTGATTGATTGATTGATTGATTGATTGATTGATTGATTGATTGATTGATTGATTGATTGATTGATTGATTGATTGATTGATTGATTGATTGAGTGAGTGAGCATGCGCTCATGCGCAAACACACGAGCGCTTCCAACCACCTTCCTTGCAGCTTTCAGTGTATACGCCGTGGAATTATAAGAGGTACCTATCCACGTTAGGGTAAAACTCCGCGCACAAATCGTTTTATATTTCCTCAAAGGGCTCAGCCAACTGATATTTTTAAGGAGGAGTTACGCCAGCTTCCCGCGCAGCGTGCTGCGGGACACATTCGCTGCCTTCGAACAGCTCCAAAATTCACCCACAGGTTTACTTGTGCAGCAAGAACGCATGAATTTTACAGTGAAGTGCAGAAATTGAAAAAAAAAAATGCTACAGCAATAAATCATTTTGAATACATCTTGAGCCATCTTATCACTCTACAATAATCCATCCATGGTGGAAGGTAGGACGAGGAAGCTTTCTAGCTTGGTTACCGAGTGACCAGCAACACACATAGCTCCATTACCTATAATACAGAAAGCCCGAGCGTGTGTAGCGAGTCACTCCGTGCAGCAAAACAAGCCAGACAGAAGCAGACTGGAAATACACCGAGGAAGGAGCAAGCGTTCCTTGTGCACAGAAAATAGACGGTGTTTCCCCAGCACTAGCCCGCTGCCTCGGCCTACGCTGCAATCGCCGACGAAGGCCCGAGATCGAGGCCTCGCAGCATAAGTGAGACTGATTCGAAGGCGTCCGCTTTGCCGCCTCCCGCCTAGACACGTGTGCGGGGCTCGATCAAGGACCGCGTATCACATTTCTAGCGCAAGGCTGTCAAATTTGTTGTGCATTCTCATGTCCCCTGCCGTTCCCTTTATAGCTGCGCCATGCGCCGAACATTCAGTACCATATTGGTTTTATACAATCACTTTAACGCCAAACCCACTACGCCGACATCCCCACCCAGTGCCGCACTACCACCGCCGATGAGGTGGACGTGGTTCCAGTTCAAATCCTGCTTAGATGCTTAGGTAGTGTCTCACGGCTGTCTTAGGTGTGGACATAGCCTGCAGGGGCTGAAATCCCGCTTGGAAAGGAGAGGTTCTTTTGAAGCGAAAGCTTCAATGCGGGACCTCGGGCTTCAATCGCGGACCGTGTAAATTTGACCTTCAATTGAGTTAGAGGTCAAACGATGAAAAAGAGAAAAAGAAATTGGATCAATATCCATGACTGAGAGTGGAACCCGCGGCTGCGCAAACAGATCTCCTTTAAGGGCCGCTCAGCGAGACCACTAGGCTATTTTTATTCTTTCATGGTATTTATTGACATGGTTTTGTACAGAAATGATATATATACATATGTGTGTGGGTATATACACACACAAAAACAACTATGGTTACTATTATGTTCGTGCCAAGTAACTGTAGCGCCTACCTAGATACTAGGCTATCGCCGCAGCCGACACGCCTCGTGTTAAACTGCACCACACTCTAGCGCTGTGCATTGGAGAGCGTCGTGTTCATCAAATTCCATCTGCTCCGTCCCACCGCACTGCCTGCTCACCGTCGTCTTCTACGTAGCACAAATCCGTGCTTTCGCTCCGATTCGAATGTAGTAAACTTTGTCTGTATTTTTATTGCGAAAGCAATACTGCTCACAGTTTGAGCCCTTCAGCGTAGCGCGGCGTTGGAAACATTTGACCTTTAGCGTGACCTTAGACGTGACGTCATACTAGCTGCGAAAAACGAGGGCCCCAGCTCGGCTCGTCAGTATAGAGCGGCGGTAGACACGGCGGGCGGTCAGCCTCTCGCTTCTCCCGCTAGGAGCGCTGCGGTCGGAGTGACGTCATGGGAGGTGGCACGAAGCGCGGCTACGGCCGCTTATCTGTTTTTCCAGCTAGCGTCCGCTGCGGCGGACGCGGTTGTTGCTGCGACGCACGTCCTTCCTTTTCTTTTTCGCTTTCCTCTGTTCTTTTAACTCTTCTCTATCTGCACGTGGCAGCGGTGGTGGCTCGACTGGAGCCAGTCGGCAGGCCCATGCAATTTCCTTTTCATACTTCTCTCAGTCGCAACAACAACAACAACGTGCCGTCGGACAGGATATGGTAGGAAAACTTTTAATGTCCAACAGGCAGAGGGTAGCCAGAGGGCTACCCGCCTAGACGACGGCAGAAAGGTCTTGACTCTCGGCGGCGGCTTCGGCCAGTCGGACGAGTTGTAACTGAGTCGCCGGGTCGGAGCTCAGTAGGTCTCCCATTGATCTTTTGTGTTTATACCTCATCCCTCCCGGGGGGCATGAGGACATTCCCATAGTATGTGCCGTCGGCGCAGAGCGGCGGTAGACACGGCGGATGCGGGCTGAAGAAACGGATGAAGTTGCTTTCGCAATTTCCGGGCTTAACCAAACTGAGCCTCTGCCAACTTTTTTTTTCAGCGAACACGCGCCTCCTCTCGCATTCGTTGAAAGCATATAGCTTTAGCACATCAGGAAAACTATGCACCAGCTACTATATATTTTTAGCCATCCATATGTCAACTGCACTTCTTCGTCTTCAACATTCCTTCTATCGTGGTTTAGCGCCGCAACTGCTGCGGTGATAGAGAGAGAGAGAGAGAGAGAAATGGACGAAAAGGCAGGGAGGTTAACCAGGTGATGCCCAGTTGGCTACCCTGTGCACCACGGACGTGCGTGCACAGCGGTAGTGTAGACCACACAGTGTTGTTTAAAAACAAGTGTACTCTCACCACCTTCCATGACGAAGACGTTTTGTCCATATTTGTACCGCATTAGTTATATTTGCGAAGTAATCGTTAACAGCATGTCTCAAATTTGTGGCTTCTCTCAATGATTCATCGTCTTAATTGTACACAGCTGAATACAATCAAGAAAGCTCTAACACCGGATGCTTACCGCAAAGTGTTTTCAAAATCTGGCAGCGAGCGCAAACGTATTTATTGCGAACGTAGACCACTTTCATGCTCGGAGATTCGTTAATAGCGCATATAAGAGGGGAAAAACAGCCAGATTAGCAGTAATGTGCGCTCAACAAGCGCAGACCGGAGGACAGATAACTCGCACACTCAATCTAGCCAAGCACGCTATAGGCGCCTAATGAGATCTTGCCGAGGAGGGTCAGAAGAGCATCGTGATCCTTTCTACAGAATGTTGTTTGTGTTGTCGTGTTATCTTGCTTTTCTCGCGCCAATTCACAGGAGATAGAAAGTGCATGCTTCGTTCAGGGTGGTTCGCCTTCCACTTGTTCAAAGGATTTAATGAGGAAGCCGGGAGAAATGCTGCTCTTCTTTATGGCGCACAAACCAAGGAGAAGAAGAAGAAAGAAAGCGGAAATTACTTTTCGCAAGAGTGGGAAGGTTCTCCGCTCTTGTTGCGCCTTATAAATAGCGGCAGACATTACTGAAGTATGTGGCAGTGCGCTTTTCTTTCTAGCTGCTGTGCATTCGCAGTTCTGTCCTCTGTGAGGAGTACATTCCTCTAATTACATAAAGTTTGCTACGCTGACCTCTTGTTGACCGTGGTAGCGGACTAAAAATAGCCCAAAGACCAAAGAGACAACGCTTACTGCGAGGTGACGTTCTCTTTTTACTCACTTATTTTTTCATCCTCGAGTGCTGTCTAAGCCACATTATCCAAGCATCAAGTAGCGCAGCAGTGCACCTTGTACAAGCTTCTTGAGGCGCTAGTACCTCCTCTACGCGTTCATTTTTTGCCCTCTATTTTCACTTCTTGCAGTTTTACAGCTCCATTTGTCACAGTTTTGCTCGTAGCACATGTACTGCATTAAATAAAAGATTAAAAAATGAGAGCTATGAAATGACGGCTGCAGGATAAAGTACAAAAGTTCACGCGCATTTTTTTGAAGATACACGGCCCACAACTTCAGCGCCAGGACCGGCTGCGGGGCCGCACCACCAGTTCAGAATTCAAAAATCACATTATTATTGCAAAGGGAGCGCGCTGCTTCGGGCGTGTCGCTGAGTGGTAGAATAAAGTTAAAAACCACCCCGAGAAGAATACACATAGCAAAAAAAGGGGATCTAAAAATACGGACTTCGTAGGAAGCACGAGTATGTACGCCGTCCATGCAATTCGCGTGGCTCCCTAAAAAAAGCCATGTTTTCAATTTAAACTAAAACGCGGGACACTGCGATGTCGTGTGACGAGCGAAGTGAAAAATGAAGAAAAAATGATGCCAAGATGACCAGGTCAGTTAAATAAAGCAAACCAGCCAACACGCCAAGCTTTTTGCCCTCTAGAAGGAAAAAAATATACAAAACAAAGGTTGGCGACCAGCTGGGCGAATGTGCACGCCACCCCCAGGTGTCAGCTTGCTAATCAAGGCGCTGCGGCCAGAAATTCACGACCTGGTGTAAGTGTCATTAAACACCGTTAAGCTGGCACTGGGATGAAGGCTACGACAGGCGTCTTGTCGTTGGCGACTGCAACCGGACTTGTATTTTCTTTGTCGGATATAAGGCCGTCGACGCGGAAGAGGGGTCAAGCGTGATTTTCTTTGGCATATTTGGCTGTCGGCGTTAGCCTGCGCAGCACAGGTTGAGCTGTTGAACTCGATGAGCAACCCTAAGCTGCTACAAGATGAAGATATTACCAGAGCCTTGTTTCCAGAGCCTTTTAAATGCGGAAAGCAGAATGTCTCGGGTTCGAAATGTCTCTATGAAACTATAGATGTAGTAGAATCGATAGTTCATATCGGTAACATTGCTGCTATGGTTAGCAAAATGACTGAAGTAACCTTGAAAAATGAAAATGAGAGCTAAATAGAGGCAGCAGGAAAAAAGGAAGGAAGAGAGATGGAATGAAAGAAAGAAAGAGTCAGAAGGAAGGAAGGGCAGAAAAGACAAAAAAATGAAGAACGAGAAAAGGAAAGAAAGAAGGGACGAACAGAAGAAAAAGAAACAGTAACATGCTTAACAGCACAAATTTGTGTTAATGATAATCTTGTCAAATAACTTGTCAGGACTCTTTACCTTCTCTGAGGACGAACAGGTGGCAAGAATGCAAGAGTAACAACAAATATTTGGACCCCAACATCAAGGATTTCTTTTTTGCAATGCACGAAGAAGACCAAGGTGACACATGGATTCAAACAATATTTAATCCGGCTATTTATCAGCTGTAAGACATCGAATATATTACGCTTTGTGCGTACTATCTTTCCGCCAGGCTAGAATAAATGCTGCTCCCGAAAAAACGTTTTCACTGTCTCTGGAGGCAATCGTGGATGATCGAATGTAAAACCTCATGCACTTCGCCTTCTTGGTTCTTGTTTCATGTGCCGCTTTGGTCTGAAGATTTGAATTTTAATGGCTCTTTCTTGCAGACGTAATTAAAGCTTTATGAGAACAAGCTCTTTCTTGTTTGAAAATCAGGCTTGCAACGAGGTGAGATGAATGAAAGTTTTAGAGGAGCTTGGCAGAGAAGAGTCGTGAATGCAGAAGGACCTGATTGGGACCTAGTTACTTCTTTCGGTGTTGAAATAAGTTCTTCCTATATGGCCGTTTTCCCCACGGATTTAAAACATTAAGACTGTAAGAATAGTAGCTGTATCTGATAAAGTATGACAATTTGTTGTTTAGAAAAATATATACGTGCTCAAGGAGCAAATTCTGCTGCAAAGGGCAACACAGAGCTGAGCAGAAAGACCAGGAGAAAAGCAGCTGCTCTGGTGCTTTTTCGACGCATTTGAGTCGGGACGAAGAAAGCCGGGGACAAGTAATGCGTGGCGTAGTTCGCGTGTGGGCCTTACGTCAGAGTGTGTGTCGTCCTAACTCTTTCTCACTTTTTCTAACTAAATAAGTTCTTCATCCTTCATAAGCAATCGCTTGCTCAGTGTTGTACATACTTTGTTTTGTCTTGCTTTTTGCGCCAGTGCCCTTTTTGATAACCCCCTCTGTTTCTGCCGCAACTACCCTGTAATGGAGGAGGTAATGGATTTGGTGCTTTGACGAAAATAGATAATGCGCTAGTTTGGAGCTGCGAATTGTCAAAATTTTGAGCAATTGTCTTTGCTCCGAAAAATAAATATCTTGAAGCCATGCTAGATGAATGTTATCTATGGTTTTGGGTTTTCTGTTCGGCTTCACACGGAATTAGCTCATGCAAAGGTGCGGCATGCATTTGATTTGTTTTTTTTTTGCTCAAATACTTCGCAGTAGCACCCGTATTACGCACCATTCTGATTGTATTTTTTGTTCAACTACAGTCTTTTTTACAAAGAAAAACAACACCGAGTACGTAGCTAAGCAGCATAATTCACTCAAAATGCTCTACAGTAAACCTAATGCAACTGAACTCGAAAATAAGCTTGATTACACTGGAAGCGTCGACTAGAGTTCGGCGACATGTTGTGTATGTTAAACAGGAAGCAATTAATTCACGGTACGCTTCTTTATATGCCTGTTCTGTTTCTACTGGCTGTAGTCAGGTGCAGAGCCTTTGCTGACGCAGCATGTCTTTTTACATGCACGCGTAGCAGAACTAGAAAGGTGCGCGTAAATAAAAACGGGAGGAATGCGAAGCATTTCTCATCCTTAATTTTTTTTTCTTGCGTGGTCTTGAATGGCACGCCAATATTGACAGATATCATAAATATGGCATGCAGTAAGCTTCAACGGCGCTCTCTTTCAGGCCGGTCGATGCTGCTTGCAAACAAAATCAGAAATTAAGCACACATGGGAGGAAAGACGAGGATACACACTTGAAGCGTTGTGCAGTTCCAATGCTCTTCGTCCTCGACATAACGACGCTCGTCGTTATCGCAGTAATGACGCCACTGCCATAAAATTCTCGCTTCTGGGGCTGTTTCTCGTGCTGCTTCAAGAAGCAGGTACCGTCGTCTCTCGATTCTAAATATTCAACTTCGGTAACATTTGAAGACGAATCGTTTTCGCTTTTGCTTTCTTTTGGCGCAAGTTGATTCATTTTTTTTTTAAAATAATTTTGAACCGACAAACATTTTTGACAACTGGAGAACTGTGTGTGTTGTGTTCTATGGCATTTTGCCGTTTAACTGCGTAGTATGATTGCAGTGTTTATTGAGCTCCTTTCCAGCCCTCATGCCACAATACAACTGCACTGACGCTAAACATCGAAACGATGTTAACGACTGCTCAACAGCGCTGTACTGAACTGGTATCATAGCAGATGTTAAATTCCAAATATTTCATGTAATACAAGCGAACAGAGCTGCGAGATAGAAATGTGCAATATAGATATGGCTTCTACACATAGCGTACATCTGGAGCTCCGGTTGCTGATATCTACTCACCACCCAGGCAGTTTTGAGCGGCTGCAGTAAATAAGTGCTCGACGGAGAAGTATTCGCATTTCAGTGAAGAATGAGGGAGTCAGCAGAGAAAGAAAAGGCTGGGGAAGTCACTCGGACAAGTCACGTGTGCATTACCTTCACTCTGCAGCGTGGAAAAGAAGGAGGAGAAGAGCGAACGGAGGAAGGATGGTGGACGGAAAAGAGTGAGAAGTTCGGTGAACTGTGACTTATTGAACCTGTTGAGGACGGAGGGGCCCAGCGAGTTGTGGAGGGTGTCGTTCAGGGCAGCAGGTCCCGGCTCCAAAGGAAGATGGCGAACTCCATTTAGGAGGAAAATTGTACAGAAGGTTTATTCACATATTTACAAGCGTAAGAGAAGTGAGAGACCGAAGTGGGAGACTGAAGTGGGAGACATATGTGTGCTGGCTGCTTCCGCCGCTGCTTAGCCTTCGCCGTACCTTGCTTAACGACGACCCACGTTTGGTGGTAATTTCTCCCAGACCCGCGTTCTTCGACCCTGACACCGCATCTGGCTTCCCGATGACACACGTCGGGAAGTAGTCTTTCCAGGCCCGTGTACTAGGACCTTAACAGCTCCTCCGCGGCCAGGAGAATCTCGACCGGCCAGTGGTCACAATCACTCGCCGAGGAGAGATGGGCTTGAGTGGTAGAGTGGGATGCCTCTCTTGATTTTCTCTGCACACAGCACACAGCAGAGTCCTAATCCTCGCACAAGGGAGGCATTAGTCGAAAACAACCACACAACATAGCGCCACTCCTCAGGCAGTGCAAGGAAATTCACCCGAGATCCACCAGGCTGTTAAGCAATGCAAATGGGAAGCCTAAAATTGAACTCAAAATTTTGCAGTTGACAACAACAGTCGTGGCCCTAAAGCGAAGCCACATGTAACCTCATAACGGCCGAAGTCAAACCGCCACGTAGCACGATTTAGGCGTGGTCTCTCAAAGCTTTGACCCACAACTAAAATTTCGATTGAAACCGCAAAGCTGAGATCACCATAATACCCTCTGTCAACTAAAAGGATCTTCAAAAGCAAGTTCAAAATTTTGCCCAGCTCATCCTTACATGATCTTTCCGAGGAAACACTGTCGAAAAGATCGCTATCTCGAAGTTGAGAGTACATTTAAGCCTGCAGATGTAACTGCGTCTTGTCATGGAAGCCACGTGCCCGTACACTATGCTCTGCCGGTTTCTTTCCGTTAGAGTCCATGGCTACACTATCGGCTACAAGTTGTAAAAGCAGTGTTGCAAAACTGCACCTGAAATGCACTCGCCAGACACAATTTATTCTCAATTTCCCTGATTTGCCATAACATCACATTCTGTCTTAGCATGACAGTTCACTATACATGTGAGAGGGATCTAAGCTTTTGACAAATTGAAGTAAATTTACTTTTCACAGTTGTCTGCCTTTCTACGGCAAAATCATACACAACAAAAAAAGGAAGCTCTTGGTCCGAACAAATCACTCTCCAGGATCCAGCATAAACTTTCACTCTCATTGAGTCGTAGCCTGTCCTCTTATGTTCGAACCAAACAAACAGCTTTCAAAAAGCTCACAAAAAAAAAGAAAAGGATAAGCAAAATTTCCCTCTCCTTTGCGCTCAAGGATTATCCTTTCAGCCGCGCCCTGCGTGGTCGCGTCCGTCTAACCTTCCCTCGAGCTGCGGAAGCGGGACGAATGAAGCCACCCCTCGCGTTTCTGTCTCTGTCTCCGTGCTCCGTCGAGACACTGTGACAGCCTCGGCAGCGCGTGTAGTGCCGAACCCTACTACACAACAATGGTCTTCCGGCGAGGGGATTGCTTGTCCCCCCTTCCCACTTTGAGCCCGCTGCAGTGTGCCCCTTCTTACTCGTCTGTTGACACGGCAGACGCAAACGAGTTTTCCGCGCCCTTTTTAGTAGCTTGGCACCACAAACTTGCCGTGATAGCTTTCGACGTCGTTTTTTTCGCCTGGGGATCGTGCCGCTCATTTTCAGGGAATCGTGTGGTCGGATATTTCTGCAGCGAGAGTACTTTACTTTTACTTCTCTCCCCCTTCGAGAGCTGACCGCACTTGTCTCTAGACAACACGATTTTGCTTCTTTCTCACGTCGCGGCCTTTTTGTGGGCTTACTGCCACTTTCATCTTTGGATGACAACTTCCTGGCAATTTTGGAGGGGTTGCTCTCGGACCTATCCGCACGCGTCGCACGATCAGAATTTGCTTTCTGACACGCAATGCGGTTCTTTCCTTTAGGTTTTAAGCCAACCCCATCTCTCTTTACGCTAGTGACAGATAGCACTGCAAGATGAGAGCCTTTCATTTCTTTCTGCTCCGGCAGTGGTGCGCTCTTTTCTCCTAGCTGCGAGCCTCCCGCGTGCCCCACGGGATCAACAACCATTTCTTTAGGTTCCCCGCACTCACTAAGGGTACACTTCTCCCCGGGTTGTCGAGCTATCTCGCTGGCGTCGTAGCTACGCACTACCTCTACGCAATCGACCGCGGGACGTTTCACTGCCTCTAATTTAGGCGACTCATTCCCCTGAGTAATGTCCTCTGTCGTTGGCGCGTCTTCACTGCCTTCGAGCTCGCCTGGCTCATCTCTGTCACACACCTTGCGGTGGCCCCACTCTGCACGGTTTTGTGCACACTTTTTAAGGCTAGCCTCGACTTTACATTTAGAACCTGTAAATTCGGGCACCTCTACCTTTTCCTTCTCACGCCCGTGCCGCTTGGACGTCCAAACCAACTTCTCTCTCGTGGCGTCGTGCTTGTCCAACTCGGCCACGGTCTGGCATGCCTTTTCCTTAAGCTGTCGGGTCGGGTGTTCCCTTTTTTCAGCTTTACCTCTTTGCCGGTCACACGCTTGCACTGACCCCCGTTTCATGTCAACGCGGTGACCCGGCTCGGCAACGGTTTCGCGTGCCTTTTTCTTATACTCTGGTGTCAGGTTCTGCCCTTTTCCTGCACCTTCTCCCTCTATCCGAGCGTCGCCCCGATCCAGATCGGCAACGGTCTCTCTGGCCTCTTTGGAACGTTTCTCTGGAGTTGTCGTGTTTGGTTCCCACTCGGGCCAATCACGCGTCTGTTTCGTTTTTGCAGCGTTGAGATATTTACATTCCGCGACAGTCTGATGCTTTACGGGTTTTCTCTGGGCAGAAGCAGCCTCGGATCTAAATGGCTCCTTCACTCTCGCATCGGAGCGCATCCGGCCGCCTAGGTACTCTGTCCTAACTCCGAAGTGACGGAATAGAGCTGCCTTCGCTATTTTGTAGTCATCCATCTCCTCATCGGACAGGCTCAGTACGACATAGGCAGGCCGAGTTGGCAAAAGGGACACAAGCATGTGGCTCCAAATCTCGTTGTCTAATTTAGTCTTCTCACAGATGCTTTCAAATATGTCAAGAAATTTTGAAATGCTTTCGCCTGTCTTGAAAGCTCGCAGCCGAGATCGCGTCACATCCCAGTCTCCCTTGACAATGCTTTGGTCGACTTTTGCTATTATGCGCTTGTGCTCTGCCTGTTGAGCCTTTTTGCGCAGTTCATGACTACCTTCTCGTGCATGTTCTTGGCACTCTGCTTTCTCGCTCTCTGCCTTTGTCGAATTTCTGCATCCTTCATTCTTCACTGCGCCTCGTAGCATCTCAACTCTAAGCTGCAATCTTTTTAACTCCCGCTCCTGTTCCTCTATTTCCCGTTCCTGTTTCTCTATTTCCCGCTTCTCTTGCTCTACCGCTACCCGTTGCTCTTCTATTCTTTTTAGCTCGCATTTGAGTAGCTCCCACGTAAACCTGATTGTTTCCTCATCAGCAGTTTCTAAAAGCGATTTACAAATATCGGCTTTTTCCATCTCCTCCTGAACCACCGCACCTAACTCCTCGCACAGCGCTAGCAAATCTGCCTCCGGCCATGTCACGAGATCCATGCTTGCTGCTCCTAGCCCCGACTTTGCTATTCAACTGTTGTCGTGAGGTTAACACACACACGCCTCATCGAACAACTTCCCTCGATTCCCAGCAGTTCAAAGTTATTACCCAAACATTTGAAGCCTGGCAAATCTCAAGCAAAGTCCGAGCACTCACCCAAAGAAGCAGCACCACGAAGCATGGTCGATCCAACCGCTGCCAACCAGTTGTTGAGGACGGAGGGGCCCAGCGAGTTGTGGAGGGTGTCGTTCAGGGCAGCAGGTCCCGGCTCCAAAGGAAGATGGCGAACTCCATTTAGGAGGAAAATTGTACAGAAGGTTTATTCACATATTTACAAGCGTAAGAGAAGTGAGAGACCGAAGTGGGAGACTGAAGTGGGAGACATATGTGTGCTGGCTGCTTCCGCCGCTGCTTAGCCTTCGCCGTACCTTGCTTAACGACGACCCACGTTTGGTGGTAATTTCTCCCAGACCCGCGTTCTTCGACCCTGACACCGCATCTGGCTTCCCGATGACACACGTCGGGAAGTAGTCTTTCCAGGCCCGTGTACTAGGACCTTAACAAACCCTTACAGAGACAGGTGCATGCGATGTACACTTTCGCAATGGACAGTGAACAAACGCAAAGCTCTTATATGGTGTTTTTCGCATTATGCGACGAGGACATTCACCATGCCCCCTTTCTCACGTCTCCCACGTCAACCGTCGTGCCACTCCTACGACACACGCCACGAGGGGCCACTATTTATACGGCAAGGGACCAACCCATGTGCCCCGGAGGATTCCCACTTCCATCGCAACAGGGCAAGTGCATTAGATACGAGTGTATCACCGCCGCACTGTCAGAGTTACGTCTCTTGTACGCACGAAATACGTCGAGCGACGCAGCTCACTTTTCGAGCCCTAAATTACTTGCTCCTCAAGGCTGTGCTTTTCCTCGGCAATAGTACAAGATAAGGTAACAGCCACGCTGCATTTAGCTCTCTTCCTCGCATATACTGACCCTGTGCTTCTATTGATGTTGCTTCACTTCTTTCCTTGACAACCGCTCTTCTCTTAACCTATTTTTTTCTTTTTGCCCTAATGTTCGCACAGTTCTCGGTAGGAAAATGCATTAGCCATTAGCTTAACTTTTATTTTATGCTTTCATCTATTTCTAGATATTATAATTTTTTTTATCCGGGACTCTTTATTTCTCTCAACGGATATCCGCCGCGAGATCGACCTGCAGGTGGCACCAATGTCGCTCCGCTAGCGAGGACCGGCAGCCGGCGACGCCCGCGGAAACGTACCGTCGGAGGCAAAAGTAACAGACCCCTCTCAAAGTTCCGGCCCGTGCAGCTCTGCGTGGTGGCGCCACCTGACAAAACACTTCTAGCGTCGAAACAGGTCCACTGCGCCGGTCTAGACACTAGAAGTGTTTTGTCAGGTAGCGCCCCCACGGAGAGTGGCACGTTCTGGAACTTAAAGAGGGTGTGTTACTTTTGCCTCTTACGGTACGTGGCGGCGGTTGGTTTCCAAGTTGATGTACGTTTTCTACAAAAAAAAGTGAGCGCTCTGCATTGAATGAGTTAATTGTGATTTGGCTGCAACCAGTTGTATGGATGGCAGCGGCCTGGTCGTTTTACTTTCACACGGCACCAAATCGCTTTGTTTGAGACGCCGCACGGCAGCAGACATGGAATGCCAAAAACCGATGGAGGATGTCATGACCCGGCATAAAGTACTCGACATGGATAATGTCAGGCTTCATTACAGCGGAGGATCATAGCGTGTTGGCATTTTTTTCCCAAGAATGAGACAAGTATGTAGCAGCGCACTGAAACCACGAAACAAACAGCAGTCACCAGGAATGTGCGCCGTACGCAGGCACGCAAGCATTGCTGGCTAGCAGACGACGTGAACGAAAGTCCACATTAAGGGGGTTCACCGCTGCGACACAAGGTTGCGACTCCGCCCAATTTTCAACACAGGTACATAACCGAACGCGCTCTAAACATCGTCTGCTCCGCTATTAAACTTCCTGGGTCCGACTCCTTTCTTTTACCTTTACCACTTGCCCCGTTGCACGACAGAAAATCGCGAAGCGCCAGAAGGTACACTAGAGAAAGGTAAGAAAGACAAAGTGAGAGCATAGTGAAAAATAAGAGGAAATTTAGAAGCACTAGGCAGAAACCAATACATTAGCGTGTTGCGCATTTGAAATAGACGACGACGCGATCCGTGGAAAGTAAGCACAGCACACTGTGTACAAAATGAACAATAAGTACTCTGCACCGGATCAAAAGGCGAGAACGTGCCCGTCGGTGCTGCAGGCGTGACGAAATAGGAGGAAAAAATTATGTAAAAACGGCACGTGTCCCAACCGAGCAGAATGCATGAATAACGGCAAACCATACTAAACTGACAGAGGGGGCAAACTCGATTCAGTGAAAGCGCAAGGGAGTCCACAAAAATACACATTAGTGGTTGGGCGTGCCAACAGGTAATTAGCGGCAGTCAGCTTGAAGCGCGATCGCTGTAGAAGCGTAGAAAGCGACGAAGCACGCGCCGCCAGCCTCGTACAAAGGGAGTTTGGAGGACACCACCCTTCTCAATGAACTAATTCTGTTTGTATCCGAGCGTGTAGCACGAGTTGGGAGAGGAGAAGTGAACGTGGACGCCGTGATCATGTAGTGGAGCAACACAGCCACGTCTTGCGCTTTGTAGCTAGGTATCTAGCCTGCATAGCCGGAACGGGCTAAACAAAACGAAGGAAGTGGGCGTGGTGACATGTTGGTGAAGCAGTGCCCTTTCTTCAGATGTGACATTTTTTTCAACTAGGTTTTTTTGTTGTTTTTTTGGCACTGCGATGACAGACCCAGATTTTTCTGTTCCCTCCTGCATCCGGCAGCCTGGGCACAGTTAGCTACGCCTGAAAACCTTTCGCGGGCTGGAAGACCACGTATTGGTTGTGGCCAGGAAGCACGCCAGCCTTCCGCAGGGTCAAAGTTTTCTACTCTACCTAACAACTTTGGCAACACTGTAGTTTAAGATATGAAGTTATTAAAACCATGGCAAACGTCTGCACTTAAAAAACGTGCAATTACCGTGCTTAAAATTTTTCTCGAGGCTAGTAACTTTTTATTAACTACTGGACTCCTTGTACTCATGCTTCCGTAGTTATCACCGCAGCGAAGACTTTAGCCTTGTTGATTAGAGTGAATCGTGTTGAATTGTTGATCGCCATGTTTATTCATTTTCACCCTGTATACTGTCTGAGTGCCATTTTATTCGCTTATTTTAGTATGTATGTGAGAGGGATCGCCTATTAGTTAGAGTAGGCACTGTTCGTTCTATTTGTTTTTTTTCGCACCCTACAAGAACTCATTCCCTTGTTGCCTTTAACCACTCTCTGTTCATATTAATGACCTGTTATTGTTTGTTGTATATTCTTTTAGTCCTACACACCGTACTTTTGCCGTACTGCTTTATGTTTGTGACGGAACAGCGCAAAACACCAGGACAAGAGACAAGCGCTGTCTCTTTATGTTTGCCCTGTTGCTTTATGTTGCCCCTTCTTGTCAGATTTCTTGTCAGGGCACCAATAGGTCTTAGCATGTTGGTGCTTATACTTGAACTTAAACTAAATGAACTGTCATCGATTATAGTTTGCGGGGCGCAGCTTCACGGAAAAAAATATTTCTTCGAGATTAGGCAAAGAACATCAGTAAAAACCATACAAGTATGAAGGGACATGCACGTTCCATTCGCTGGAATTGATACCAACTTACTGGCTAGCGAGGCAATACAGAAATAAACTCTTTTCATCGAATCCGCATCGCTAAAATTTTGTCCATGACTGTACATAGAAAAAAGAATGGCTGAAATCATCTGGAAATCCGAACGACACGCGTCGAGATACTACGTCTATTACTGCTTTGTACCCCACATAAGACAGGAGATTCAAAGGCAAAATAGGTTCATCGAAGAATTTGTCTGTCGCCAAAGATGATCTAAGGTTCGCATTTTGAGAGACCGTCTGCGTGTTGCCGTGGTTTTCGGTAACAATGTTTTTATCGAGTGCGCTGCGCATGTGTGCAGCACCATTTTGTTATTTTTAAAATAGGCAGCACAGCACATGTTTGATCGTGTCGCTGTCCTTTCGTGATGTAATCGTTTCGTCTGCGTACTCGCAAACACGAGTGTCGCGGTTGCACCACATTGGGACAGATACCTTGCACTCGCCTTCCCCTCTTCCTTTCTTCCCTTTTTGTCCTAAAATGAAGGATGCGGTTAGGAGAGGCTCGGAGGAGGCGAATGGCTTGCTGGTTTCTTTTTTTTTTCTTCTTTTTCTGCGAGGGAGGAGGGCTCACTTAAGCTCCGCTCACCTTCGAGGGAGGCTGTCACACTCCCCCGCCCCCCCCCCCCCCCCCCCTCTTTTCTTTTTTTTTACTCTCACGCCCTCGGACATGCCGAACGCGAGGTCCTGTTCTGCTTCTGAGGGCTGGCGCTAGGCGCTCCAGACTTAGTAGTGGGAACGCAAAGTCCTTGCTTGAACTTTAGGCGGTTGGCTCGGCAGGCCGCAGATTGTCGCAGCTGTATCAACATCCGTATGTACACATCCAAAATCGTTGCATAAAAGACTTCAATCTCCATCGCAGAGTCTCCAGCCTCCTACTCACCAAAGCCAGAGCACAAGGCACCGGCGACCGCCGCCGGACCGGTTTTACTACTAGCTTCGCCCCTTGAAAGCACCGTTAGCAAACCGGTTCAAAAAAGATTTCGGCTGGCATTAAAAAACGATCAAAATTATATTCCTGCTGCTTCTTTTTTCTTTCAAAAGGAAACAAAGCAATCTTTATTGCAGTAGAACAAATATGCACAGAACGTTCATCTTATTTCACGACTGAACTGTGAATCCAATTATAGCTACGGCGCTCGGAACGCTTGGAACAAAATTACTCGCTGCAGAGGACTGATTTGACGCAGCGCGAAGTGAAATGAGTCTACAGGTTTCGCGTTCTTTCGTTCATAGAGTTCCAATTATTCTCTGCTGCAACATTATCTTCTAGAATTTAATGTCATGAGCCTGCTTCAATCCTAAACGTTTCGAGGAAAGTTTTCGAAGCTGCTTGCTTCTCCCGCTGAAGAACGCTCTGTGGCAATTTAAGTTGAAATATGGGCAACAAACTCAGCCAAGGCTACCGCTTTGAATGAAACTAGCTTAAGCATGTTGGATTCTCGTCTGCATTTTGAATAAATATGTTTTTTTCGTACTGAAAGACGAATTCGAGCAGTTTTGAAGTTTGCTTCCGAAACCTTTCTTCTATTTAATTTTGGTGTATTGAACAAGAGATCACTGTTGTTTAAGATAAGTAAAACGAAATACTACTCTTTTGATATAGCCCCTAGCAGGGAAGGTTTTTCAGAACTACTTGCAGTGGTTTCGCCAGTCTTATTTTTTCATTTGTGATTTGGCGGGAAAAAATTGTGTGTGAAAAGTTTATTTTGGTGCGGTTCAATTAAATTGGTGGTACGTTCTGGTTGATGTTTCTTGCCGTTATCTGGTGTTCAGCATGTACTCAAAATGCAGACAGGTTATTTGCTATTGTTGTTGTTATTTAAAGAATTAAACTTGTACGTTATGGCTGCTGAGTTGGTTGTGCACACTTGATAATGAAATTACAAAGCCTATTTTTAAAAACTGCAGATTATTTGACGAAACACCCAGTATGTCCAATGTATAGACAATGTTCTTGCAGTCCAAGTAAATCTGGAAAACAGCTTTTAGTTCTCACTACCGCCACTACGTGCTACGTGGCGCTGCCTTTTCGAAATCACTACGAGAATTTCGAATGTTTGGTACATCCCCATTGATTTTCTATGGCCTGCAGAAATGGTTTGTTTGGCAGCAGGAAGTATTTTATGGCTGAGATTTCGTACCGAGTATGAAGAGTCGGCCGCGATTATCACAACGCCCTGTAAAATACCGCGGCACTCTCAAGGCTTCTCAAAATTATGAGTTAGATATATCGTCATTGACTTACAGATGTTGTTGCTAATGTCCAAGAAAGCTGGGCGTGGAAATGCGCTTAATTTTATAGTGCGTGACGACAGTACCACCCGCCTTTTTATATATGTAAAAGGAAAGGAACAGCCTTACAAAGAGCACAAGATGCTCCTTCCGCTTTAAAGTGTGAGACTGAAGAAGTGAAAATGATGCTGAAAAAAAAAAAGGGTGATTTTTTCATAATGATCCGAACTGAGAGGCATTGTAAACATGATTCGTGTAAGTGTTTTTTTGCCGAAAGCAAAATACATGTTCTTCCATCGAAAGCAACATGCCAGGGCTAAAAGTAAAGAATGTCCGCTCGTAAGTCTCACGGGCACTAGTAATAATTACTTTTTTCAGGAATTCAGTTCTTGTCCTCAAAGTTCTTTTCCGATACATCTGGGAAGGAAGGAAGGGAAAACTTTATTTACACTAATGGTTCTTCCTGCGGTTTGGGGGCATCTTCAGAGACATCTGGGGGCCGCCAGAAGCTTGGGCAGAAACTGTGAAGTTTCTGCAAAAAAAAAAGAAACACAAAACAGAAAGCTTCCCAGTTTCAACTTTCTAGATGAATCTTACGACTGTAAGAGTGGAGCTTCGTTCTTTCAGGTCGACCTAAATCTACCAGGTAACAGTACTCAATAGCTGGGGTCACCGTAGCACATCAGAAAGCGCATTGGTATAAAACTGATCCAATTGTAACGGCCTTTATTGACAGTTGTTAAGGCCGGTTAGAGCGGGCAAGGACAGGTCCGGTCCCAGAACAGTTCACGCTCTCGTATCGCGCCGCGCGTTGGCTCTGCTGCCTCAGCTGCCGATCGTCGTCTTCTCGACTCGCGCCTCGCGTCGGTTCCGCTGCTCGTCTGCTGATCATCTTCCTCTTTACAATAGATAAAGTTAAAACTATGCCGTTGGCTTCCTTATCTTGTATATTTATATTTTCAACTGGACACAGCTGGGCAATCTGTCTTCGCGTGCCTTCGATTAGTGATCCGGCACTCTCTTGGAATGCTAATGAAGCAATAATGGCGACATAAATCCCGACCCTGCCTCTGGCAAATTTCGACACTCGGAAATTAATACCTCGCGTGTTATGCAGCAGCCCGTTTGACATAGAGCCGTCCTTGTTCGCAGTAAATCGTCGATGCGCGTGACGGTTAAGGCTCCAAAAACGCGCGCGCGAAGGATAGAGCTCGTTTCGTCTCTATTCAAATATGTATTTAAAAAATGAACGAGAAAGGGAAAACCTCAAGGTGCTTGCCAAAGTTTCGACAAGAGGACTTGTCTTCATCTGGGCAAAGCGTTCGTCATAAATATGTAAATATATGTAAATGTATGTAAATGTATGTAAACATATGTAAATATAAATATGTATGTTAACATATGTAAATAGAAATATGTATAGGCGGGTAAATATGTGAAGTGGCTTCGGGACGGTCGAAGTTTGGTGATCAGCTCCTACGCTACAAGGTACCTCTCCATAAAAATCTGCATTGTTTTAGTAATCTTGTGCGAAACAGCAAAGCTGTCCTAGCCAATCAGTGGAAAGCTTAATTTTTAACTGCTTGTACGTCCGTGCGCATGGTTTCTGAGCATGGTGTGTTTTGAAATACTAATGAACTGTTAAGCTTTCAGTTCTTCAGCTTTATCAATCCGCTCACTTCAAATGTATTATGCATGTTTTCGCAAATTCGCTTTCCGACTATAGACCTTTTCAAAAAGAACTCCATGGGCGCCGCCATATTGTGCGCTGGGCTGTGCTCGTAGTACAGGAAAGAGTTGGACACGAAGCTCCCCCACGTTCCCGGCACAGCCCCGAAAACCGGTTTTGCCGGGGGTCCTGAAAAAGTCTATACTCTCCTTTTCGATTTCTTTCTGCTATCACCTGACGCCATGAGTAGAAAAAAAATACGTGAATGTCACGCAGCCTCTGTAGTTCCTGTAATGCGATTAGTATCCCCGCCTCCTTGAACAAGCTCAAGCAGCCAGATCAACTATTCACAGTCGTCGGCCGAATTATGCTACCCTAGTAGGTTGGGACTAGTTACGGCGGGCTCAAGCGGCGCCAACGGTTCGAATTTCTCCGGAGGTCAGTTTTCTTTTGCCAGATTCTTTTGCTTTACTTTGACCCTTGCTTTACTGCGAAAGAGGCGTACAACAAGCGGGATTACTCCATAGTCTGAATTACTTAATATTTTTTTTTCTTCGTAGGTCTGTGCAAGTGTAATGAAAGCAAGTGCTCACTGGCAAACCTACTATTCCAAATTGCTTTTATTTTCAGCACTATTTCGCCATACATACCCGAGGCCTGTCTTATGTCGCGAATTGCTAATGAATTGGGAAGGGCGGCGATTTTGTCTAACTTTTCTGGAATAATTTGCTTCATCGCTGGGATTGACGCAAAGTTTGTGACGACGTCTGTCGAATACGAAAATAGCCGATAAAACTGCATTCCGTTTTAAAGATATTGTGAAAGCTTCCTTCGTGTCTTTGGTCGCGCGGCAAACTTTGGCCCACAGCCGAAGAAGCGTTCCGTTTCAGGAGGCAACTGTTCGTCTCCAGAAGCGCGCTACGTGCTCTTGGATTTATTGTGGTAGATGTACTGCAGTATTTGTTTGCTGGCCTTAATGTCTTTTTCTCTGCTTGCCACAAACTCGCCAACTTACGTTACTGCTGAGCGCTCCCGCACATCGGCACATCTTGTGAGAGGTCTTCGATTAGAAAGCGAGCCAAATGCTATATGTTGAACACCTTCTATGTGCTTGAAATCAGCCTTGTAAATGTCATTCGGTCGTGGAAATACCGGTAACTAAAATTTATGCTTTTAAAAGACGTGGTTCTGAGTGGCAATTACTGGCATGGGAAAGACAGACTGAAAACCTGAACATGGAAGCGACAAACTGAATATATCTTTTTAATATCAACTAGAATGACTAAGCTTTGTAAACGTAATTTTCACAACGCAAAAAAAAAAAAACAAGTTTGGATTATAAATGTTCCTCCATTTGTCGAGAACGCAGGTGCACCATTGGTGCACCGTCAAGTCTCTCATCCTACTGAAAAGCTTGAACGCGTAGATAATCAGTCTACCGGGTTAGTGCCGGGTGATTATAACGGTTGTTGCTGTGTTACATTGATCAGAGAAAAATTTGGTTGTGGAGCACTAGTACATCCACGATTAGTCGCAAAGTTAGAACTTTCATCGAATTTTCTCTGGATTAACACTTCTTCTTGGGCGAGTTGGTGCATACTTGAATTGAAGAAAATAGCGCCAGAGCATGCAGACCACGAAAAGACAAGGACGAGACACAAAGCGCTAGCGCTTTGTGTCTCGTCCTTGTCTTTTCGTGGTCTGCATGCTCTGGCGCTATTTTCTTCAATTTTCTCTGGCGCCAGCGGAATCAACAACGATAGATTTCGCCTGCTCACTACCTCTCTAAAAAATGTGTTCATGAACTGAAAGTTTGTGAAACTCGCTGTCATATTGACATTGAGAAATTCATTTTTCTTTTCGCACACATCGACACTATGGATTAAGTTTCCCGAGAGCATCATTCAATTTAAAACGTGTTCAGATTTTCAGTCGTTTTTATCACCAAACATGTCGTGGGTGTATATCGTCCTGCTTCTTTCTCCTTTACTTCTGGTGACAGCGCTTGTTGCAATGGATATTACTCTTGCCTTTTGGTTTGGTTTATTGGGGTTTAACGTCCCGAAGTAACTCAGGCTATGAGGACGCCGTAGTTAAGGGATCCGGAAATTTCGACCACCTGGGGTTCTTTAACGTGCACTGACATCGCACAGTACACGGGCCTCTAGAATTTCGCGTCCATCGAAATTCGGCCACCGCGGCCGGGATCGATCCCGCGTCTTTCGGGTCAGCAGCCAAGCGCCGTAACCCCTGAGCCACCGCGGCGGGGCCTCTTGCCTTTTCCTTTTACTGTCTGCGAAATGTTATATCCCAATTCCTGTGCCTCTGTTCCGGTCATGCTGTTCTTTCGATGTTGCTTTATCTTCTTGTTTTATTTTTTTGTCTTTGCTTTGGCATTGCGGTGTCCTCTCTGGTTGTAATTAGCTCATTTTGTGCATATGCTTTTATGAAATATCCCCGCTGAAATCCTTGCGATGCTGCAGGCACCTGTGTAAACGAAAGCTCGACCATTCTATCTGTTCCGGGAAAAGAGAAAAACAATCATGAAAAACCGTGCTTAAGGCAGCGTTGTGCGCAGTCAGAGAAGAGCGCCGAAGGGGAAGAAAAAAAAAGGATCAAAGCGCAAATGTCGGAAGGGAATAGGAAGCTACCGAAAGAATTTAAGGAGAAGGGAAAGAAAACACCCTCATATATGAACCAGCTAGTCGGGACGTGCCTGAGTGCCAAATGACGGGAAAAGGAGACGTGGGGGCGACGTTCTTGCGTGCCCTCAAGGATCGCTGTTCTCGGAAACGGCATAGGGAGCTTTTTGCGTGTGCCTTTCTAGCCCGCAGTCAAGGACGAATGAACAGTACACGTTATGCTCTAGCAGCGGGGTGTCACTCGACGGTACGTAAGCATAGGAACAAAAGAAACGTCATCAGCGTTTGAAAAAAAAAATTAGAGAAATGCTGTGAGAGCTCTGTGCGGGAAATGGAATGTCGAAAACAGCGCCGAGACGCCTCCCCCCTTCGCGGATCTGTGCGTGCATCTTGGTATATGATGTGGCAATGCCGCTGTTTGGTAATGCATAGAGCGCGGGCGTGTTACATAGCATGAGTATGAAAACGTTGTTGGACGATGCAATTCGGTGCCACTTTCCCAATGCACCAAAAATATTTATTCATTCAAGCATGGTGGTTTAGGAGCCGGTTCCTAAACCGGGCATAATAGTGCAGCGTTGGAAACCCATCGTGTCACTCGGCTTGGTATGGGTGCATTGAAATGCTTCCAGTCGAAGGTTGAACTGCCTGCTTTGTGCCAGTGAGAAAACTAATTTGAATGGAAACACGCTTTGCTGCCAGGACCAGGCAAGCAGGAGAAAGTGGAAGAGCTTAAATGTCACTGATGCACTTCTCTTTCGGTGCATTTTTCGTAACTGTAGGGCCGTTTCCAAAATTAGTGCGAACGTTCAATATCTGACTTAGCCCCAATTCAGTTATTTCAGTGCACATACCCACGCCGTCGCAAACCACACTCTGTAGTACAGTCCGGGACAATAGTCTCCGGACCACGTGTTCCCCTAACGAAACAGATAGCTCTGCTATTGGTCGGCGGCTGGAGACCACGCTTGTGGAGGTAACAGCTAAATGTTTGCTCTTTCATCTCCGCAAGTGCGGTCTCCAGCGGCTGTCTGATAGTAGAGCTATAAGCTTCGTTTGAGGAACACGTGGTCCGGAGACTTTTGACCCCGACTGTACCTTTAGTGAGAACAAACTATGAACGCCAAATAATAACATTCCAACTTCCCTCACTCCTGAATAGATTAATTCCTGCAAGCATTGACGCAGGAAACATTAGCTGCTCTGACCTCCTCAACTACTTTATTTCTGAAGCCACGTTTTTCTAGTATTCATACTTTAAACTTGTATTCATGTATTGGTTGCTGTTGTTATAATCTTTATAACAGCTTTTTTATTGTTGCTTTTTTTGTTATTTCTGAAACACGCATTGATCTTCTACACACGCTGGTGACTGTGTATTTGTCTGTTGTCTTCTTTCTTCTATTTTTGTTTTCTCAGAAGTGCCTTCGCATGCCACTGCCCACTCGCTGTACAGGGGGTGGGAACCTTGTCAAGCGATAACCGCTTTTATTCCCATCCCCTCCAACACTGTATAGTGATGGAAATAAATCATTATTATAAGACAGCCTTGCTTATCCTTTCAGAGCGCTGAATGGAGGGCTGCATGGCCGTTGCTGTGCTTTACGATGCGGAATCAAGTTAGTCAAAAATTCACACGAAAACTCGCAGGCATGCACCTAGAAGGGTTTTCTGGTACTAAAGTTCGCCTGAGCGGGCCACTTTCGGAAAGACAATTAAAATAATTTTCAGGGGTAGGAGCAAAAATGCCTGGCAGTCATTAACTTAAAGAGAGTTCCGAAAAAGAGATAGAAAAAGCTCCTCTGTGCTATTCTCATCTTCGATCTTTTTTATGAGTTGCCGCTAGTCCACCCCAGTGCTCATTAGGCTTTTACTCTGTTCCTTTCTTCTGTTGTTAGTTTCTTAGTTTCGTTTGAAATCTCTCGTACCTCTTTTTTGTGTTGTGTGGGAGTGGTGTGCTTGTCTTTACTTTGGACATTACGTTGCTCCTAAATATCCAATTCTCATCCAAAGATCCAAAGATGACAAGCTTCTTAGTGGGTGTTGGTGAGCGGATGAGTGCTTTCGCATTGAAAGTTTCTGGTGCTTTTACTCTCGGGGTCGACCACACTAAGGGACGTAAGGGGTGGCTATAAATTTCCATGTGCCGCCGGAATAAAGGAATAAAAGGACACCCTCCAACTCACCTCACATCCCGTCTAACCGAGATTTGGATGCTTGATAAGCGCTTGAAGATCGGTGGCAGTATGGTTTTGAGTGTCGCGCATAACCACGCTATGAGCCTTATTTCTTTCACGAGCAGACGTGAACGCTGTTACAATACCAAAACTCCACCATCTCTAGTTCCAGATTTTCACAAATGGAATACCTTGAGTGCAAGGAGTGTATGAGAACAGGAGGTGTGAACAACCGATATTCGTTTGTGTTCTGTTATAGGTTGAATTAGTCGCATGGTTGACTATATGCACTCTTCTCGAAAGCTGTCGCCAAATTCTCGTAACTGTACACCTCATGACTTAAGGCGACAAATTACAGCAGCTCTGCCATAATGCGTAGCAGCAGGAGGCTGGAATTCATCCTTCTTAGCGCCCTCAATACGCGCTTACTCTTTGAAACCATTGGCTTCGCACCGGGTGTTACCCAAGTGACGCTTTTCGACTAGGCGACTAGGATTGTACCAAAAAAAGCGAAGATCGCGTAAGCGTAAGACTGCATAGACCTTAATGCGGTCGTGGTTGATACTGAATAATACTGAAGGTTTGGATTTTACGCTCCTGACAGGCGCGCTTTCTTTTGAGCCGTGACGAATGAACGCATATCTTCGGCGGACAAGAAAGCATCGCGCGCTCTTCAGGTGGAGAACGTGGGCTCGGATCTTCGCAGATTTTTTCGTTTTCTTGCGTTCCTTGCTCTTTTCCCCACGCGTCACGTCGCTTCGCTTTCAGATCACATTTCCCCTGCAGGCAGCGCTTCCTTTTGCGCTCTGCTGAACATTTCGAAGTAGATCTCCTTTCAAACTGACTGAGCCTACGTGCGCCGCGGCTTCTGTTTGCCTCGCAGTGTCATTTAAACTAGAGCCTGGCTGGCGATGTTTACACTCGGAGGTGGAGCAACTACACTACTCCCTGCTTAAACTCGGCCATGCTGAAGAATTCACAAAGACGGGTATTAGAAATCGGCTGTCGCTTTAATAGAGCTACACGCACCAAACGAGCGGCTTCGCATTGGCCAACGCCTCAGTACTGGTTAGACAGGACGGCAAAGAAAACGCAAACGTAAGGTATAGTTACATGCGAGCCTGTTGTTAAATTCAGTGGCCGGTCGACGACTCTCCTGCTGCCGCTTCCAAAACGCTGCACAGTTTGGGAGACACAAAGTACAGGCGACATGCTATGGTGCAGTGGAGCGGCCCCGCCGTTCCTCCAGTCCCTCTTGCTCTTTCTGCTTTAAGGCCACGACTGATGTCACCACTACGTGCGTGTGCGCACGGCAGTGCGTAGCTATCTTGAGTCGCGGAGACAGCACCGCATCGCTGGAGAAAAGGTTTTGCGGCGAATTTCGTTCAAGTCGTGAATAACAGGCGTGGTATTCGTTCCTCTGCAGGGTAGGTAGGTTTCAGAGTCGCGATGGACTACAGGGTACCCGCTGACGCAGAAACTCTTGTGGTGAAGCTAAAGTACACTAATAATTTTTTTATATCGTTTGGCGAGACCACGTTTTAAGTAATGCACGCAGCCTGAGAGCCTTCTATTTAAGATAGCCTTGAATGCCCGAGGGTAACAGAGGTGACATAATGGAAGCCGAAAGCCGTGGCAGAGAAGCTGGAGAGGAAATGTGATTCAGATATCCGCTAAAATAAGCTGCAATGCTCCTCAGAAGACAGAAACGCTTATTATTGAATTTATTAGTCTACCCAAGTCATGATTGCTTCTCCTTATCCTTTCCCTTGGTATCCAGAGTACTGGTTGTTGGGTGGTTTCTTCATCGTTTTCTTAGTTCAGACATACTCTACATCAAACTGTGTGCACATATCCTGCAAAAATAGGAAATCATTTGTTGACTGTGAGCACTGTATAGGCTGAATTTCCAGCAGCGATGAAGACATTACGCTTTGCAAAGAGCAGGACGTTCCCGCGGCAGTCGTAAGTTAAGTAGCGCTGAGACCGAGCCTAGTCTGACAGGAAAAAATGAAGGTCACTGATGGAACATCCCAAGAACTGCAGAAGAGTGAGGGAATGAAGCCGTTTTGTTGAGTTTTTAGAATATTTGTACCAGAAATTTCAGTTTAGCTAAAACGTTATACAAAGGAAAATAAAAGGCCTAATGAGTGGTTATTTTGAATTATCTGCATCTTAACGCCTGGCGTCTTCATGTATTGCCATTCTTCCTATCTTTCGGCCGATATTTCTTGCTCTCTCGAAAGTGGCACCAGACTAGAAGAGTAGTTTGTCTTTTCTTGTAACTAAGGTTCACTCGAGACTACACTGTGTGAACAGTGCAATGCTTGCTATATTTTTATAACCTGCTCGTTGCATTTCTCCTACAGCTTGACCATTACAGCCGTTACCATTATTTTCTTACTCTGCGCATTCATTCCGACCTTTTTACCTTAACAAAACTGGTCGTTTTGCTGGATTGCTTTTCGGAAGAAACCTTCTCGCTTTATTTTTTTTTTATGCGGGCTCTCCTACACACGTACGCGTGGCTGTCCACCACCAAAACAACACTCCCGAACAACAACAGCCGTGAACCGTTGTGGCGTGTTGTCTCTACGGGGGAAATGGAAAGGAAAACACACCAGGCCGAAGTCCAGACAGGTTGTTGGCCGAACACCAAATTGCCTCTACTTTTTACTCTTAGTCTCCGTATTTCGGTCAGTCTGGTCCCGCGGCCCTTGAAGCAAGCAAAACACAACGCCTCATCGGTCGACCAATACAGCGCACGCACCGACGCCTCCTGGGAAGGGCTTCGATGGACGTAGGAAGCAATCGTGTCTATGCCTGGTTCCTACCCTCGACACCGAGCAGCTTACTTGAGCCGTCGGATGAACCCGCGCTGTGCTCGGCGAGCGTATATTGTCCTGACGGCTTTCTATTGCTTCTAGGCTTCACAAGAAGCCTAACCATGTTTAGCACAAGGAACGACATGTACTGAAAGCGAATACTTAAAAAATCATGTACAGTTAGAGGCCTGATGACCGCGCTATCACTGGGCACTCTTTTAAGCCATGGAAATTGTTGAGGCCCGTGTTGAAAGGGGGGACTTTGGAATGTAGGAGGAATGATATTCTTACTGTACTGAATGAGCTGCTTTAGGAACAGCAGGAACGCATATAATGCTCACGAAGACACGCGGAAGCACACACTAGCACACAAGTGTACGAAAAGGTGAGCTGTCTGGGTGATGTTAGCTTACCTTTAGATGCCAGCGAAGAGAAGGAAAAAATTGACAGGGACACCTCATCTCATTACGTGTTAGAAATGCGATGATAGCTTAAGCAGTTCTTCATGCCCTTTCCGAAAGAGATGTCGCTGCCGGTTAAGGCAGCGACTGCCGAGAGAGTCGGTATTTGCTGACGAGCACACCGCTGCAGGCCAGCCTGAGCATGCTACGACTGAATGCGCGCTCGCGTGCAAAGCACTTTTGGAAATCGGGCGAAGGATGTGAGATATGAAGAGCTCTACAAGGCGCATAAGAAAATATTCTCACTTGTAAGCTCACAGCGGCGCTTCTATTTTTCGTTTATCCATTCTAGTTTCTTAGTTCCGTTATTTATTGACGAGGAGGCGTCTCTTATCTTCGTCAGTAGAGTTTCACCTTGCACAACAGACGCTGCAGTCAGCTGGTTTTTCTTTTCGGTAGTGTTTGGCTTTGATTAGATGGGCGTGAGAAAATTGTCGAAATAGGCATGCAGATGCGTCAGGTGGCCACGCAACAAAATTGCACTGCCTGTTTTTACTGAAAATTTGTCTGGCTTTGCAGTACACCCTAGATGAGTTGAAAATTCCGGAAAAAGTAGACAAAGATAGCATTCCATGAATATAAGGTCGATATTAGGTTCCAGTCGTGACCTAATGCAGAATAACTTATTCCACAAGAATGCACCTTCAGGCACCCTCGTAGTTGTCTTCTCTGGAAAATTGAGCAGTCCTTATTCGACGTTTATTCCCGAACAAAATTTTCGTTTCTGTGTGTTCTATTTGTATATACATTCCAATTTTTATCCGGACGTGCATTTAAACAAGTTTGCCAAATTAACAAGTTAACTGCGTCGTGCGTGAACGGTGGGTCACGAAGAGAATTCCTTTGTGTGACACGAACGCTAAGTGGTGCTATGAAACCATGGGACAGCTCAGGGCTTTCATAGAGCCTGCGAATAACACATGCCAGTGTGCTATCAACATCTATTGTCGGTTTAAATAAAGTGACTTTGCCGGAAATTCAATGGTGGGCCAAGCCGCATCCAAGATAACCTAATCGTGACCAACCGGGTGACCACGACTCACAGGGATTAGAATCCTAAAATTCGCTGCCTCAGTGAACATGTTCAGTCGCTTTTGTTTATTTCTCCCTTTTTATTCGGTGTATGAACCACAGCGCCTGAGAACCCTCGCAGTATTCACGCTTGGCTCTCGCAAGCCCAGCAGGTGAAAGGCTGCTCGAGGTAAGCCTACCCACATATCCTTTCGCGACTACCAGAAAGCAGGTCGGGCCATTTTCAGAAGAAACATCTAGGATTCAAAGCCAGAAAATTGCAGCTTCAGTGCTTGAGCTCTGACCTTTCCTGTGCCTCAAAGAGCACAACCGCACTACTTAATTTAACGCTCACATTGTCCCACCGCCCTCCCTGCTTTCACTCTTTTCTCTTGGGACCCAGTGTCACAACGTAAGATTGGCTTAAGAGTGTCACATGTCTAGAATATTGACGCACTTCGGTTGAAACCGAATTGTAAAAATTGGTTCCGACATACATGTATCGTTTTCTTCTCTGTTTAGACCAAAATGGCTAACTTATATTCCTGCTCATATTCCTCTAGGCACAAGGACTTTAGTGTGAGGCATGCTTGCTTGTGTTGGAGTCTACGCGCCGCAGGGAAAGCAAGTGCTGCCGACACGACCTCCAAGATTTTTATCTATGAGCCGCCGTTTTAGCTATCACAGTGAGAGTTGTTTTAAGGCTGCAAAGTGTCAGGTACACAAGCTATCTCGGCAGCGCCAGTGTTGTGCAATTGTGTCTGTCTAATGGGAGTTGCTGAAGTCACTTGTCTCTACTATAGTGTCGCAATACTGTAATCGAAGTCATGAACACTGCATTACCACATTGTATATATTTAGCTAATGCGAGACTACTCCCTCATTCGTTAGCTGGAAACAGCATTTGTACCTTCTATCTCGCGTGCCATGTGCGTGCGTACCGAATGTTTCTCCAAGTCTGGTTTCTTCTGTTGGATCGCTTCTTTTCGCAATTCCTTTCGTGAGAGCACACTTTAGTATGCACGGCTAAGAGCAGTGGCGACAGAGGACAAGCGAAGGGCCGTCAGGTTTATTCAGCTGCTTAGCACTGCATAGTTGTTGGCGTTTGTTCCTCTTCGAGGTAATGGCTGTGCGAAAAGGCAGAACACAAATGTTGCTGGCTTGCTCGATCCGGCTTGCGGGAATATAGCTCCTATCTAGTTAAGGCCCAGGAAAACAGAGGCGGAAAGCTCAGCAGCACTCGAGCATTATTAGGGCCATCGTGAACCTCTGTTTCTACGCTGTGATTATGCAGTGCTCCGACGTGTTGCCTTTCATAGTTTACAAACAAAGAGGGAACAAGCAGTTAAGATCGCTGTGAAAGAAGTTTTGTCGTATCTTGATTTCTTAAATGGATGCAGACACAAAATTTCAGACTACCAGTAACATTTATTTGTTTTCCCGACGTAAAGAAAACAATCCAGGAAGTTTCAATGCAGGCGTTGCGCAGTAAGTAACATAATACGATTTTGAAGACTGGGCTTCCAGCCGCATCAACATCCTGATCCGGATAAAGATCGATATCGAGCGAAATTTAATTCAATAGCCTCAAACATTTGGACGTCTCTGTACAGGCCTGCCGATAAATGATGACATGAATACTGGTTGCCAGCTGTGCCACGACGTTGGTAGTGGGTGGGCTGGTCGACAGTAGCTATCGCCAACACATCGGTCTCTGACGCTAGATCGACGACGAAGCTGGCAGGACCGACGAATGGGTATCGTTGCGGTGTGAAAGACTTCGAAGGAAGCGACGCCTGCGAAATGGGTCGGCAGATATTGGCCCGACCAAGAGTGGCGCACCGGCAGATGAGCGAAAGCATTACGTTGATGAGAGGACTAAGTGAATAGCGGCATTTGTCTCTGCCTTATTCGAGTTCAAATCAAGTGAAAGAAGCTGCCACAATTAATTAGTTCATGCTACGACACTCATCAGTGTTAACCACTGCCGGAGTCTAAGTTTTAGTTGACGCCAGTCCATTTTCGCGACAAGTTGGCTTGTGAGTCCACACCATTCGTAAGATTAATTTAAGAGATTGCAGACTGTGAATTCACCGATTTTGTCATCATCACCTTCAGCCTAACTAAGTTCACTGCAGGGCAAAGGCCTCTCCCATATCTCTTCATTAACCTGGTCCTGTACCAGCTGGGGCCACCTCACCTATCTTTATGCCACTACGTTTACATTTCCTTGGAATCCAGTCTGTTACCCTTCCGGATCATCGCTTTTCTTGCCTTCGCATCACATGCCTTGCACAAGCCCATTTCTTCGTGTTCATTTCGACTAGGATGTCAATAAACCGTGCTTGATCACTACCTGCCCTAAGTAGACGTATTTCCTTACCACTTTCAGCACCTCGCTGCCAATAATGAACTTTTGTATCTTTCAGAGAGTGCTAAATATTACTTTGGTTTTCTGCACTATAATTTTAGACCGACAGTACTGCTCTGCGTATCTAAATCACTGAACATGCTTTGCAGATCATCTCCTGAGTGACTTAGCAAGGTAATGTGATCAGCTAATCAAAGATTACTGAAGTATTTTCATTAACTCTTGTCCACAACTCTTTTTAATCCAGTCTCTGATTACCTCCTGTAAACAATCAGTGAATAGCATTGGTATGTAAGACTATGGTAGCTGCGGACCCGCCATAGATATCTTACAGTATTTTTACATAAGGCTCTTCTGCGCCCTCATTGGGCAGTGCCTGCATGACTGCTGCAGTTTCAACTTAGTAAAATGCTTTATCGTAATCTATACACGCTATATATAAGGGTGGGTTATGCTCTGCGCATTTTTCTATTACATGATTGATAGTGTGAATATGGTCTATTGTCAAGTACCCTTTACTAATGCTTACTTCATCATTTGGTCGATTGAAGTCTAAGCTTTTCCTGCCTATATTAGCGATTAGCGATTATGTATCGGTCTTCCAAGCATCTAGTACGCTCGAGGTCATGGCGCATTGTGTAAACAGGGTGGCTAGTTTGTCTAGCACAATCTCACTTCCGTCCTTCAACAGATCTGCTGTTACCTGATCCTCACCAACTGCTTTTCCCCTCTCGCATTGCTCCTAAGGCTGTCTTTACTTCCTCTTTCGTTACTGGCGGGATGTCCCATTGCTGTGCGCTACTGCCTCTCTCATTAACGTTCTGACTAATTGGCTACTTTATAGATTTGTGAAGAACTCTTCGTCTATAGTAACTATCTTATCTATGTTGCTAATGACGTTGCCTCCTTTGTTAACGAAAGCATCTGGTTTTTGCCTATACCTAGTTTCCTCTTCACCGCTTATAGGATACCTCCGGTCCTTAGAGCATGCTACCTTGTGCTTATAGATTAACTACGATCTGCCAGTTCTGTTCTGTCTGTTGGGTTAGATGCATTCATGTTTTGGTGTTTCTTAATCAGATATTTCGTCTCCTGAGATAGCTTGCCGGTATCCTGTCCAACCAGCCTACTGCCTACTTCTACTGCACATTCGGCAATGATAGCGCAATGATATGGAGGCAGCGATGGCGTAGAGGTAGAGCATTCGCCTCGCTTGAAAGAGGACCGGGGTTCGAATAGGAATGGTGTAGCTAAAAACCGAATCAAATTCGAATCGTATAGTCAAAGGACCCAATGGCACACGAAGCGAAGATATATGCTATTATTATCTAGTTGTACGAATATAAGTAGAAAACAAATATCCATGCTAAACTGGCAAGCGTTAGTGGCAACGCTATTAGTCATAGAGTTACAGCTAAAGCATACGATAGGCGCAACACTCCTGCATATTTGGCGACACGCAACACGAAGTCTGTATGTTAACTCTGCGACCTTCGAGTAATACGCACAATGAAATTACATTTTGGTAATGATAACGACAACGAGCAAACTAACACCGCATCCCAGTTGGGAGGGGCGAAAGTTTGAGCCATGGTCTTTGAGACTGGTAAGAATGACAAGGTTTGCTAATCGTGGTTGAAGGCTGCCTTGCGCGCAACATTTAAAGCCATAGATACCGGCATTATGAATAGCGCCACACAAACGGACCATGTCGCGGTGCTCAACGCTCCTTTCTGCACAGACCGATCACGGCATCTTGCTGTGCGGCGGCTATGTGGTTCCTCTTTTCGAAATCGCCATCGAAAAATATTGTAACGCGGCGGCCAGCCGAAGAATGAGGCGTGGTGAACGATGGCTATGAGATGATTTAATGGCCGCTGGCCTAGCGCGAGCGCTCCTTCCCGCGCCACTGCCAGCTTCGTCTTCGTCACACTACCCGGGGCCTCCGAGCGATCGTCCCGATCGGTGACGAACAGACGGCGAAATGGCGATGGTCTTGAGTGGGGTGGTTGAACAGGGTGTAGAAGATGGTGCAGTGCTGGCCGCCACGATGGGAAAGATGAGAGAATGAGTCCCGGTCCACGAAGCATCCGGGCCGGAGGGTGCCAGGAGCTGACGGCCGAGGTCCGCGGACGCACCGGACGGCAGGGGCAGGGGGGCGGTGTCTTCACGTGTGGGTCTTGGGTCGGTCGGTTCTCGGGTCGGTCGGGTCTCGGGTCGGTGGGGTCTCGGGTCGGTGGGGTCTCGGGTCGGTGGGGTCTCGGGTCGGTGGTGTCTTGTGTCGTCGTGTCTTGTGGTCCGGGCGGGGGACGGGGCTGGGGTGAGCGGCGAGGTCGGTTCAGGTCCGGCGGGCTGGGGCACGGCCGGGCGGCGCGGACCAGGCACTCACGGCCGACGTCCACGGCAGGCGCAGGACACCGAAGCTCCGGGACCAGGATGGCAATGAAGGGACCCCAGCACCTCACACCAAATGTAACGCGGCGGCCAGCCGAAGAATGAGGCGTGGTGAACGATGGCTATGGGATAATTTAATGGCCGCTGGCCTAGCGCGAGCGCTCCTTCCCGCGCCACTGCCAGCTTCGTCTTCGTCACAATATACAGCGCGCCTTATTCGAATTTCATGCCAATTATTGTAAAACTATTCAAAACCTTTAGTGGAAATTAGATTCGTTCCAAAGAATTCTGAGCATTCACTACTTGATTCGTTCGCTGAATCGAGTACAAAGTGTATTCCAAAAAAACCTAATGTTAGAAAATTTGGAATGTTCTCAGAGCTTCCCAAAAAGCAAAGGAACACTAACATTCTCATTACTGAAGTTGATTAAGCCTTTTACGACGGTGTCTATTAATTGATGACTCGGGACGTAATTATCAAAATCTCCTTCATTATTTTGCGCAATCTGAACGTGGGAACAGTGAGAGGTTTAAGCGTCCTTCTGCCCGCCTCAGAGGTGCCAGCTCTTCTTCACGCGGAAGCATAAAGGGAAGCAGGCGAAGCGGTACACAAAGCGAGCCTGGTGCCCTCCTAGACTGTGGTCCGGATGCAGCCGAGCCAGGCGCGATGCCTCGGAAGCGATCCACAACCGGGTTCTCGCAATTCATCTCGCAGCTTATCTACCCTCACGCAGCCCAGACCTTGCTCCGCGAAAGTGGGCAAGGAAGAAAAGAAAGCCGTCGGAGATGAAAAGGAAGACCTCCACACACGGCGGACGAGTGCGAGGAGACACTGACTGCTCCGGGGCCACGTCTGAGAAAGGAGAACCTTAGTGACACAGAACGCCGGTTCGCGTTATCTTTGTGGGGCGCAGGGCCCTGGTGAGCGTGGAGTGCTCCTGGAAGACAGAGAGGCGCTTTGAGGGCAAAACAAACACAAGAGTGGAGTAATGTGATTCTCTGCCGCTTTTGAATAATGCCGGCGTCCTTCATCTGCGCATTGTGCTCCACGCTACATTTCTTCGGCGCATAATAAGACGCTGTCTAGTCCTATATATGCCTGTAGAGAAAGGAAAGAAGATTCACGATGAAAAGAGAATAGCGTGAAAGAAGCGCGGAAGACGGGCAGGACGACTTAGACAAGCGCCAACTCGCAAATGAAGTTTATTGCTAAGTGTACGCAATTAATACACGACACCATGTATAAATTACTTGGACAGAAGGTCCGTTCTAAAGGCTTATATTACTTGCAGTGCAGGGTTGGTTATCCTACTACTCTCTCTAGGTAGTGAGCAAAGAGCGGAACCCTAAAGCGGTATGCGTGCGTTTTGAGTGTTTATTGTTGTGTGTGTGTGTCACTTTTTGCTTTATCGCATAAACATGAGTAACCTGCAAGGTGCGTAATCAAGCGAACTTCTCTGACCAATATTATCGAGCGCTCCTCTTTTTCTTGTAGCTGGCCTCATAGGAACAGCAGTATCTAGTCAAATAGATCATTTAGAAATTGCACTAAAGAAGAAACAACGACACATAGACAGAACGAGTGAAAACTGACAAAACTGATTTATTCAAAGGCTGCGGCCATCAAATGTCGAAAAGTCGAAGCATGTGTACTAGAAATTTTTATAACAGGCCTGAGAAAAAAACGTGCGATCATCAAGATGCCCAACAACACAGAACTAAAAAAAAATTGGCAGTGGCTTAGCTCAGCTATGCCAGGATATACGTAGCGAAAGCTAAGGCATAGCTTGGTTAGATTTGGTTAATCTTGACTGCAGGTCCAGGTTAGTCTGGTTGTCTAGCTATGTTGCATTCGAGGCCTCCTTCTGCTTAGCAGACTTGTCGCCGTCCATACTGCCGCCTCAACTGTGGTTGCGGCGCACGCGAGCTCGCCTTTTAAATCCTACGACATGTTATCAGGCATGCGGCACAGCTGGCGCAGCGAGCGGAGGCGAGCACAACGACGAGGCAAGCGGTGTGACGTCATACCAAACGGCGGCGGCGGCTCCGCGGCAAGGCGCGCGGTGTGATGTCATGCCAGATGGCGTGACGAGCGCGCGGCGTCCACCAGCTGCGGCGTCTTCTAGGCAACGGCTCAAGGTCGGTCTCTGTGCCTCCTCGGTGCACCGCCACAGCGAAATGGCAAGCTCGTGGCGAATGTAGCTTCCACTACCAGATGCTTACTCACTACTATACAATGTTGCACAAATGTCACTGAAGTAGTTTTCCGTGTTCTTAATAAGAAAGGCTTGCATGATTTCGCGTGCGACGGCGCTCCAAGTCTTGCCAAGAATCTCATGGAGGCATGGTCAGTACTTGCACGTTGCAATATCACGCAAATTTACATCATTTGATATATCAACCAAGGTTAATCCAGTTAAAATCAAGCAAAACCATAAGAAATCAAGAAAAACCATGCAGTACCAGAGGTAGCCACATTAGCGCACAATAAATCGAGATTAGCGCGAAGCTAAACAGTCTGTGCTTTTCTTTCTTAAATTTTTATGAATCTTTCTTGCTTGTAAAAACTGCGTTTTTGGCGAGTCTCCCCTTTTTCTGGTAGAACGTAACAGCCTCTCGATTAAGACCAACTTCAGTTTGTTCTGTGTGTTCGTTTATTCCTACCGCAATGTGTCTACGCTTTCTTTCTCTTGCACTTTTCACCGCGATGCACCCCGATGGCGCCATTATAGTCATCTGGCGGGCTCCGTTCTTCACAACCTAGAGCAGCGTCCTTTGATTTGTTGTTACCCTCGTACTGTGTCCCACTTGCAACCGCACCATCAAAACAAACTTCATAACGTGGTCTCTCCGCCTCACTACCTAACCTGGCCTCTCTATCCCACCCCTGGTCGCCCTCGGCAATGTTTTCGTTAGTCTAGACTACACCCTGCGGACAACTGCATTCGATCATCTACCGACTGTCGTTTATCTCTTCTCCGTACTCCGCCATGTTCGATTGATTCTAATGATTTTTTTTGCATGTAATTAACTCGAGCTTAGCTTAAATCCTCTCTTTACTCTTTATGTTTCGTATCATTACTCCTATCATTTTATTTCTGACAACTAACCGCTCTCTACTTAATCTAAATACAGGATTGTTTGCTACCTTCCATTTTTCGATCTCGTAGATCAGTTCTCGGGCCACATTTCTGCGAATCAATAAGCCAAGGCAATAGAGGGAAACACTTTTTTTTTTTAAATTTCGCCCACCGCGGTGGCTCAATAGTTATGGCACTGGGCTGCTGATCCGAAAAACGCGGGTTCTATCCTGTCCTCGGCTGTCGAATTTCGATGGAGGCGAAATTACAGAGGCCCGTGTACTGTGCGATGTGCGTTATAGAACCCCAGGTGGACGAAATTTTCGAAGCCCTTCACTACGGCGTCCCTCATAGCTTGAATCGCTTTGGGACGTTAAACCCCCATAAGCCAAGCCTTTTTTTCTTTTACTTTCAGTACGCTAAACTTTGCTGGTAAACTTTATTCTGAAGATTGAAACGATATAATGCAGCCGTCTTGCCACAAGTTTTTGCATTTCTAAAGAAAATCAGATGAAATGCCCATGAAAATTAGTCTTGTTCTTTACATCCATTAGTGTGACACGTTTTATTTCATTCACCATTGCCTCTTTACACGGCGTGGTTAACTAAAAATGCTGTTTAACGAGAAAAAATGCTTCACGTATACTATACCGGTAGGAAGAGTTTTATCTTGCACGCATGAGCCAAATCAGGCGATACCATGTTCGTGTGCTCGTCGCGTTTCTCGCGTCAAAACTGTGGACTGAATCTCATGCTGACTGCGCAAAGCGACCGCCACCTAACTTCACACCAGCGCCATAGAGAAACTCGGACTCGATTTCATTGACCACCCCAGAATGGTGATGGATGCCGGAAATGGTGCGCCCACAGTGCCGCTGACCTCGGCTACGTCGTTGGCATCGTGGAAGCGGGAACTGCCACGCCCACGAAAATGGACCGTCTGCAAGAAAAAAAAAAGCGTAAAAATGTGCACATTTGCACATTAGCTGGCTTGAGAGCTCTCTGCGTCCAAGCAAACCGAAAAAGAAAAAAAAGAAATAAGGTAGTCAAGCCAGACGCTCGGGTGCCACTCTCATCTTGGGCACGAGTCGATTGTGTCCAACGAATGGACGCAACGCAAAATATCGTGTTCGCTCGCGCATTTTCATTGCGGTACGGATCGACTGCTTCCCGCCGAGCGAGAGAATGCACGTTCAATGCGCAGAACAATTTGACCTAATCGATCGCTTCGCCCACCTTCCGCATTGTTCCTTCCTTTCTTCTTTATTTTTTACTGAACAGTATTACAAGTGTTGTATAGAATAAAAGAACGCTCAATCTGAGACCGAACAATGAAGGGAGAGGTTGATTAGTACACACATTTGTTTCGAAGCTGAGCTAAAATTACTTGGTATATATGGCGCATGTCTCAAGACTTGGTTGTGAACTGGGGCTTTCCGTCTTGCTTCTCATACAACCGGACTTTTCCCATTTCTCTAAAACGAAGGCTGTTACTAATTTCCGGAAATGAAGTGCGAAAAGGAACATTCGGAACCACTCGGCCTCCTAGACGCGGGGTCTCGGTGGCGTAAAAACCCCAATGAGCGGGCGCAGGTTACAAACCCGTACTGTAAGGGACGCGGACATCGATCGCATGAATTTACAGCATTGTGTGGGAAAGAACGCGAAGAAGGATATCGTTTTGTTAAGCGGCGTCTGCTTTCATACTTCTGCCACTGACGCGACAAGCATCGCTTGCAGTGCTTTTGCGAAATCTTTGTTTTTCGGACGCAGTCGCCACGAGTAACAAGCGAACTTTCGACTAATTCTGACTGAGCAATGCAATCAACCTAGCAGACAGCCACGTTAAAGAAAAGAGCATCATAAAAAAGAATGACGCTACAGACCAGGGCAAAAGAATAAATGAGACGGGACGTGCGAAAAACATCAACGGATTTATTACACCGCAGACAAGTACGCACATGTATATGCACATGCTCACCAGCTTTTTAGGAGCAATGAACTAGACGGCCACACATAATTTCAGTTGTACTTTAGCTCACGCCCTGTTTAGATATTTTTTTTTGTCCCAGTCTGTAGCGCTTTATTTGTTGTGGAAGGAAATCAAGTCGCAGAAATTTCCAGCCTGAAAGAACGCAGGTTGCCATATGCCGAATGACGTTCGCTGTAAATTTGCTTTACTTCGGAAGCACATGCGGTGTGCGAGTTAATGCTTCCGACATGTACACATCTTTTCAGTATAGTAATTGCGGCTGTAAATTTGCAAAGTAAAGACGTTTACTACCGTTAAACCGAGTATGAAGTGCGAAAGCACTTCGTTTCGAACAAGCTTAACTAGTCCTTCGAATTCGCTGGACTCTTGCCTGGACATTTCCTAACATTCTCCTCTAAGGCAATTTCTTTTAAACTTTCGTACCATGCCACTTTCCCCTAGCCACATCGTATCTATGTCATTTCATCACAAAGGTCTAAGGTCGAGGCTTCAGATACCCATGGGCTTTTCCAGGATTGCTAGTGCAGTTGTGTTTTCGCGCTGAAAACTTCGCCACAGTAATAAATCAACGACTGCCCAGCCGCATAACAGGCTCCAGCTTGCACCTTCATGCCGTCAGAATAAGAATCTGAAATTTATTTGTACACCACACAGGGTGCAGGCAGAAAGCCTCTAGAGGCTTGGCGAGACCTAAACCCTACTGAGAAACACTTGGCAGGAGCAGCAATGATGATCCCATTATTTGGAAAGGACACAAAACGTTGAGAATTGTAAATTCGGCGATAAAAAATGGGGAAAAAAATGGTTATTTCCGTTCACTCCGCGTCGGACCGACGTGAGAACTCTTGGTAGCCCACACCTGTGTCTTATCCAATAAATTGCTCGACACGCCGCCAGTCGCGCGCGTCTACTATAAAGCTTTTTAAAAGTTTTTAACACAACTATTTACTCGCTACATCTCCCGCAGTTTCTGACAATGTTTTGAAAATTGAAAAATTGTAAGGTGCCTATACCGCAGTATCGAAGATAATGGTCCAATCTTCTCATATGTAGCAAAAATCTTTCGTTTAAAATGTTTCCATCGATAGCATTGAACAGCGGAGATCTTCCTTAACCAATAGGGAACACTTTCAACGGTAGGAATAGCGGACAAAAATCCGACACTGCCGTTGGTTAATGAGCAAAAATTGATTTTTATTGTTAAATCTTACATTACAAAAAAATTGCGTTCACAAAAGGTTGCTGCTCAAAAATGCGTCTGTGCAGAATTGTTGGGTATGCAGGTGTGGAACACTGACACGATTAGTTTTATGACATTCTAAGCCCCTAAAATGACTGCTAGCCAAAGTAAAGTTCGGTGCAGTTGGTTTTGAAAGAGAGACCGAGGACAACTCCACCGAATAAGTGTTCGCAAAAAAAAAAAAAAAGATGATTATATAGCTCTTTCCGGGTACGTTAACGTTGTCTCGGGTAGAAGAAAAACATGTAAGGCTGAGAAAATGAATTAAATAATTTTCCTCCCACTTGATTCAAACACATGTCTATGCTTTCAAGGTTCAGTTGCCATCATTTTGATCTTGATGAAAGTGCGACATATTCTCCGGGATGCGTGGCCAAAATCGGCCTCTACACGCGTACTTGGGAAATTGGCCGGAACAACTATATTTCGTTTTTCTTTTTTAATAAAATTCCCACTTTATAAGAGGCCTGTTTCAGGTGAAAGAGGTTTTTGTGGTTAGAATCTCTAGCCTGTCGATACAGGCTTCCTTCAATTTGGCCTCAGTCTCCTGTTTAAGGGTGTACCATCGAGACAAAAGTAGCGAACACCCTCCAAGTTTCGACCCGTACCACTCTGCGTAGGGGCGCCGCCTGACAAAGCACATCTGGTGTCAAAATAGGCCCAATGCGCCGGTCTCGACGCCAAAGTATTTTTTCAGACGGCCTCCCACGCTGAGTAGCGCGCCTGGAATCTGGGGTGCTGTTACTTTTATTGCGAAAGCAATACTTCTCCCAAGAACGGCCTTTCGCGTAGCGGCGGCCACTTGGCACGTTTGACCTTTAGAATGACCTCTGACGTCATACCATGCCCAATGACGTCACAGCGTGACGTCATACCAGGAGCGAGAGACTGGCTACCAACTCGGCTTGTCGGGTAACGGCGGCCGCTTGGCACGGCGCGCCGCGCTCTTCCCACTAGAGGCGCTGCATATGCAGTATAAAACACCTGCTTTAACAACCTACCAGGCTTAACCAAAGCTAAGCCCCCGCCAATTTTTTTCCCTCGATAGTACGTTTAAATGCACTAGAAAATTTGGTGACGCAAAAATACCGCTTCCGATGAGACTAATTTCAGTGATTCGCAAGGTGCTGAGTAGAAGGGCCTATGGCATACTCGAAGCAGCTGCAAGCAACGACGGACACAGCGTCCCTCCCCGTCGAAGTCTTGGCCGTGCAGTTGTCCGGTGAAAGAACTGAAATGTTCTCAAACATAAATTATTGAGAATTAATCCCACCGGCTTGAGGCTCTAGGTCACTGAAAGAGTGCAGCATTAGCTCCAGTTCACTGCTCCGAAAGTGGGGTCCCATTTTGCTGTTTTCGTGGTTGATCCTCGTAACAATAAGAAAACTCAGTTGCGAGCCGCTTGCTTTGGCGGCGACAGCTAGGCAGAAGTAAGAAAGAATGCAACATTTTTAAAATCCAAATTTAAATTTGGATTTAAATCTAATATAAGCTGCTCTCGGTAGCTCGGAAAGAGTACGTGAAATTGTGCATATGCCAACGCAGATGGCAGCAGAAAAATTACAACCTGCAGCAGCGTTCGCCACTAACCCCAGAGCTACCGAAGATAGCCGCGCAATTTTTGTTGCTAGGAATCGCTGTCGTTACTTTTTGCTTATTTTTTTCATCGTTCTCGGTTTTGGTGCTAAAAAACAGCAGGCTTACCCGTCCGGCTCAGAATGTTTTTTTTTTTTATGTTCAACTTTCTGAAGTGTTAAAACGCTTAATTTTTCGCTTTTCAAAACTCGTTCGATTTTATTTGTACACAGGACACGTAATAATAGGTTGAAAGGGAATATGAAAATTAGAAAGAAGAAAAGAAAAGCGAGACCTGCGTTTTCGGTTGATTTATAGTTTGGTTTATGGGGTTTAGCGTCGTAAAGCGACGCAGGCTATGAGAGACGCCGTAGTGAAGGGCTCCGGAAATTTCGACCACCTGGGGTTCTTTAACGTGCACTGATATCGCACAGTACACGGGCCTCTAGAATTTCTCCTCTGAAGAAATTCCGCCGCCGCAGCTGGGATCGAACCCGCGCGTTTCGAGTCAGCAGCCGAGCACCATAACCACTGAGCCACCGCGGAGGCTAAAGACCCGCGTTTTTAACAAAACGTGAATAGTGTAGAGTAACACATGGTACCCACTGAACTTTCTTCCTCATTCTGCTGTAGGTTTGTGAAGTCACTAGGTGTAAGATATATTACGTAACTTTTTAACGTGCGTCTTTGTTTTCTGCAGTTTTTCGAGGATATTCCCGATTTAAAAGTGGCTGCGCTTAGTATCCCGGACGCTAAAATCGCTTAAAATCGTTGTGCTGTGCAAACGCATGCTTCGCTGCAAGCGAAAGCATACTCTCGAATGCTCCCCTAAACCGCCTTGTAACACACTGAGCCGCGCGCTCAGCTGCGTGGAGAGAACATCAGAGCCATGTGATGCCCTTTCTTCACAAGCCCTCTCTACAGCTGCGTCCATGCATCTTATGCGCTGCCGGGCACTCCGTTCCATGGAAGCTTTTCTTTTCGGCGCTTGTGCCTCCTTCAATTATAGCACACCGTGTATAATATTCTACACGCCGGGTCCCGTGTCCACGTTCAAGAGAGAATAAAGTAAAAGCAGTTCTTCCGACCCATTTCCTCCGCCCACAATTCCTCACGACGCACCTCGGCATCAGCGTCGCGTGCCGTTCTGACGCCGTTCAATTTTACCCCCAGGCACGCCACGTCTGCTGTGTTTTATTTCTCCGTCTTTGTTTTTAATGCCCATCCGGTGGAAGCGAACACGCTGTCAGGATATAGGTCACTGACATTTTTGCAGAAGAGTTGAAATCTGGGTTAGTTGGTACATTATACTTAAGAAAAACCAGCCATTTTTGCCTTCGCTTTTTTCATTGCTTGTCCGGCCTGCAGCTCAGAATAAGTTTGAACGCGAACTCTCTGGTGTTTTCACCGTTCACTTTATTCACAGATATCTTCTGTTTTATTAATGCTTGGGGAGAGAATGCGCATGATAGTTTTACGCAGAAAGGAAGAAACTGTATGCCTATATGCGGACCACGGGGTTGGTGTCATCGTTACTGCTCAAAGGAGACAAAAGGTTTTAAGAGATTTCAATCATTTTATTTGCAGCACAGACTTCTTTCAACATACAATCTTTGTCAAAAGTATACAGCCCAAGAGGTCTGCTTCTGAGCCGTACAGCGCGGCTTCTTTTACATGCTCAGGGACCCTCATCTCACGAATGCCGAAAGAACGTAAGTCCTCTACCTTCCCAAGCTTAGGACTCTCAAATTTGCTAAAGATCCACGCTACGCGGCTGGGAAGCAAACCCTTGGGCTTTATTTTTATTTTTATTTTTTTGAAAGAGATTGTACCTGCCAGTAGCATTCAGGGTGCGAGACATATATTTAGATAATGGTCTGGCATGGAATAACGTAGGCCTCGTGCTTCAGAGATGTTGGTAAGAAGGAAAAAAAAGGGGAGTGCGCTAAGAAATACCTCTATAGCACTTATGAACTTATCGAAGTTTCCAGGGTAAGAAATAGAGGGTCTCTGTGGAATGAGGTGGGTGGTGGTGAAAACATTTATTACGAATGAGCAGGAGGTATGTTTGGATCAGCCCGTAAGGGACCGATCCTTACAAACACTAGGTGGAGGTCCCTAGTATGGGACCCCAGTGGCGGTTGCCGCCGCCCGGGCGCGCCCGACTAAGGCTTGTTGGGCCTGTAAGTCGTGGCAGCCGAGCAGGGTCGCCTCCCAGTCCTCCCGGGTTGGGTTGGGGATGGGGGGAATAGCGGGGTTGGAGGGGCAGGCCCACACCATGTGATGAGTGTCAGAAGACACTGCACTGCAGTGTGGGCAGCTGCCGCTAAAGGAGGGGCCAAAATGTTTTAGCGCTGCCGGGCACAGCAATGTATTGGTGAGAAGGCGGAGAAGGAGCCGCTCATCCGCCTTCTTCAGGCCTTTACATGGGCTAGGGTAAAGGCGATGACAATTTTGATAATATGTTGTAATATCTTTGAATGTATAGACCGGATTAAAATCGGGTTCCTGATCGGACAGGGAGGAGAAAACAGCCCGGTGAGAGAGCGCGCGGGCGGCTGCGTCTGCTGCCTCGTTTCCTGCCAACCCCTGATGAGCAGGGGCCCATATGAGGTAACGGTGTGCGGGGTCCGTATCCCGTATGCAATTTTGGTATATTCGATAGGCTAGGAAGGGAGTGCAGCCTTGTTCGACGTTCCGACAGGCCCCTCGCGAGTCGGTGATTATGTATTTTGAATTGGAATGTGAGGCCGCGAGAGCAATCGCGACCTCTTCTGCTTGTGTTGCACTGCGGGCTCTGAAAGTTAGGCCGTTAACTGTGTTGCTGTTGTGAACTACCGCGGCCGTGTACCATCCCCCGTGGTGAGGGCCGGAGGCGTCCACGTAGTATACACCTGTTTTGTTGCCATAATATCAGGCTAGCGCTTCCGCTCGTGCCAGGCGCCGACCATTATGGTCTTCATGTGACATGTTTGCTGGAAGAGGCCGCACGTGGAGGGCACGTCTCCACATTTCCGGGATGCGAAACCTGTCTTCCATTGGAGGGGTGTGTTGGATATGGAGTCGAGCAAGAAGGCGGCGACCCGACTCCGTTAGCGACAAGCGCGTGTACTGGTTTGTAAGGTGCGCCTCCCGGAGTTCCCGGAAAGTATTCACCACCCCAAGAGCCATAAGCCGGCTGTTTGAAGTAGTGATGGGGAGGTCAAGGGCACGTTTAACAATTTTGCGAAGGATGACCTCAAGGGCGTCCTCCTCTTGTTTCCGTAGGTGGAGATAAGGAGTCGAATAGAGAATTCGACTGGTTACAAAGGCGTTTGCCAGCCGCAAGGCATCCTTACTTCGTAACCCTCCGCGTTTGTTGGAAACCCGGCGGACCATGCGGCCCACCTGGTCCCCCACCTTACGGAGTTTGGCCAATGTAGTGTCTGGCCGCCTGTGTTTGTGGATGTAGAGTCCGAGTACCCGTATCTCATCACTATCGCGTATGGGACCACTCTCAAGAGAGAGAGATATTTCAGTTGTGCACTTCTGTGAGGGGCGGAGGTGCACAAATTCCGATTTTTGAGGGGAACATTGAAGACCGCAGCGGCGGGCGTAGCGGTCTACTATCGTCGCCGCTGTTTGCGGGCTGGTTTCAATGTCTCCTGTGCTGCCCTGCGTGGCCCACAGAGTGATGTCATCGGCGTACAGGGCGTGCTGCACGCCGGCGACACCACTCAGCTGGGCCGGCAGGTGCATCATGGCCAGATTGAAGAGCAGCGGGGAAAGTACCGCGCCTTGAGGGGTTCCCCGCGTGCCGAGTAGGTAAGGACCATGGTCTCTATCTTGAATTCGAATGTAGGATTGACGGTCTATTAAAAATTGGCTTATGTATTGGAATGTATTGAGGCCACAGTCGGTGTGACTTAGGTTAGTGAGTATGATCTCATGTGTTACATTGTCAAATGCCCGACAGCTGCCCCGTACGCCGTGGATCGGAATGCATTCCAGTCTTGGTGGCAGTTTAGTTTTTATTGTAGAATGGTGGGCGGCAGGCAGGTAAGAATGCGCCATCTAAGCTCCATAATCATCATCCAGCACATCATCATCAGCCTGACCACACTCACTGGAGGACAGGACTAAGGCCTCTCCCATAGATCTCCAATTAATCCGGTCCTGTGCCAGCCACGGCCTTATCCCCGCAAACTTAATCTCATCCGCCCACTTAACTTTCTCCCGTCCCCTGATACACTTACCTTCTATTTTAATCCCGTCAGTTACCTTTAATTACATCGGTTTTCTTGCCTTCGTACTACATGCCCTGCCCAGCCAATTTCTTCATGATTTCTACGAGGACGTCATTAACCGGCATTTGCTCCCTCCGCCTCGTAGCTCTAATCCTGTCTCCTAGCGCTACACTTAAAAATTTCCTTTCCACAGCTCACTGCTTTGCTCTGAATTTAAGTCAACCCTTCTCGTTGGTCTCCACGATTCTGCCCCTTAGGTGGGTGCCGGTAAGATACAGCTGGTATATACTTTTCTTATGAGAACATTGGTAGATTGCCATTCATTATCTCAGAATACCTACCAACTCATTCTTATTCTTTTAGTTATTTCATTCCCGTAATGCTGATCTGCGGTCACGACCTGCCCTGAGTAAACGAATTCCATTACCACTTCCAGCACTTAACTACCAATCGTAATCTGATGTTCACTTCAGAGACTGTTTAACATTACTTTGATTTTTCTAATAAGAAAACCAGTCTAATGTGTAGCAATGACGCGTTTTTTTTTCGCAATCTGCCGGTTCTGCAAAGTTGGACAACTCTACATGAACGTAATTGATCTCAAGCCCTCCTCTGCAACCTCTTCACAGCCCACTTCGAGCTTCCTACATAAAACCACGCACGTCTTTTCATACTATTCTATCACGAAATTCATGCACACGTCATGTGAGCATACCTGGCATGCAGTTTGCATGTCGCTTGCAAGCCGAAGCAGACTGCATGCGAGCGCATCTCGCGTGCAGTTAAAGAAGATTTGAGTAAAACAGCACGAAAAACAACGGCTCCCAGAAGTTTTTCATAGACAAGTAACTCGTTACTGTTTGTAGTTATCTTTATAAAATTGCCTGTGCGACCTAAATTAAAGGATGAATGCGTAGCAGACGACCATAAGAATATTTGAAATTTCATTTGGTTTTTGCCATTGTTCTCCCAGGCCATGCGCTATCTTTGCGTAATAGCCGGTTTTGTATACCAGGCAATTTTAATTAAAATTTTGTCATGACTCAGTTTCTTGTTCAAAAAAAGCGGACACTCCTGATGACAAATGGCCGCTCGGATTCACTCCAGTGGTGGCTCACTTATCCTTGGCGAGAGAGAGCTTTTAATTAACGCTCTCCCTTGGGGAGTAAGGCGAGGCGAAGCTCACGCTATCCTGTTTGCGGAAGCGAGCCAATCGAGAAGATGAGTGCTTTCTCGGAAGACCGGAAGGGATTTGCACGCTTGAGCACATAATTTAGCGCACGTCACCCACGCCTTTCTAGAAGACGGGCTTATATGTAGGGTTCCGCAACCTGCAAACAGCTCTCGAGGCTCACTTGACAAGACGTCCGCCCGTATGTACTTTGTTTGAGCGACCCGCCTCGCGATGTGCGTTTAAGACTTAGGTTTCTGACTTTCTCAAGAGTGCAGCTTCGCAAGCGGTTTTCCCTGTCCTGAGTTCCTTTCTCTCAGCCATTCTTAACACCATGGGCCGTTCGTTCGGAGTATTTATTTGCCCTTCTGTAGCCCCGGAAGCATACTGTGAATATACTGGAAGCCATAGGGTGTGCAAGCACGCTGGCTGTAATCCTGGAATGATACCATATTAGAAGGCTCGGCACGCTGTCAATTAGCGTAATGCTCGTACTGCTGTGTCACTAAATGTTAAAATGTCGCAGCAAATTCTCTCGGTAAAAAAGCCGCATGACTGCACCCTTCAATTTTTTTTCGTCTGCTGGCGCATGCGTTCGGTCCTCTTCCTGACTCTAATTACTGCCGCATTGTTCTTTCGAATGAGTATATTGAAATTGAGCGTACATGCTTTCTCTTTCGATTCGCGTATTATGACGCGCTTTTAATTTCTCAACAGTAGCTGTCTAAGCAGCCCATCAGCATGTGTTTCTGATGTCCACGTAGAACATTCCACGTAGGATATCAGAACCAGTTGAATTCACGCCATTTTCTGCCTATGAACACAGACCTATCATTTTTCTTCACATCGTGCGCAGCGCTGTACTTAACATCAATTCAAGCTTTTTGACACTTCGCTCGCATTGCATAGCTCACGGCGCGATATATGCCGTTTGAAGAATACCAATAAGGACATGACATTAATTTAGAACCACCCACCCTTATTTACGAGTGGCAGAACTTGGCCATGCTTTTGCAGTTACCGGGATAGGAGCACGAACACTACATTAAGCTGCCTAGCTTACACCTTCAAAAACTAAGCCGTAGAGAGAGAGAGAAAGAGAGAGATGCGTTGTCCAGAAACTGCACCAGACCACTTTGCCACTTAGAGAGCGAGTCCACCGTGACCGCGTGCATCAGATCTGCGCCACTAATTACGCGTTCACATGTTCAAGCGCGCCAGCGTTCTGCTTCCGCAGTACCCATGCTTGTGTGCAAACACGCTCCCTCTACATCCGCTGGTTGCTTTCGCGCTCCGCGCACGTACTATTTATCGTGTTCGCTTCCAGCTCCTGCAATTAAGCTCTCTCCTGCGTTCTGGCGGCGAGTAGGGCAAGCACCATAATGTTGGCACTCTGGTAAAATTCTTTTTTAGCTTATTGCTTCAGCCGTTTCTCCCCATTCCGGTCAGATCTCCACTTACACTTTGAAACACTCGCCCATTACTTACTTGGTACTCATCTCTGCATTTGTGATGTTCGTAATGCTGGCCAATTTTCTGCTTCATTTTCTGTGTAAATACTGCCGTATTTGCACGAGCATTATAACAGGCTTAAGCGGCGCACCAGCGTTCGCGAGCTTACATCATATGCCTTAGCTTTTCTCGCTTTTACGTGTGGAGGTTTAAGTGCTCATTTTTTATCCTGCAATTATTTTCTCTTCCTCCCCATTTTTCTATTCGTGGTGAACTCCAATAAGAGATTCGGAACCTGTCCGGACTGCTGTCTTCGGAGAAATGCTATTCCAATGGTAGACGGGATCGCGGGCCGCCTCTTAAAATGCAAGTTTGAAAGCAGTCGCCGACCCAAGGTCATTGCGTGTAGCACTCACGATTGCTGCGCCAAAATCGACGGATACACCCTAAAGTATCGGCGATGTAAGCTTGCTTTCTTTTGTTAACTCACTAATGAGGTTTAGCATATCGCAATCCGCTTCCGCTGGGTCCCAACAGCACCTGTACAGTGGCAGGATTGCGCCCCTCGGGGCCATCTGCGGGTGAACAGTTGGCATCTCGAGAAACCGGTTCACGGTGGCGGATCGCAGATTGCACTGCGCGTAGTCTGTCTAGTGTTTGCAGTTCTGTAGAAGTTGACGGCGCGGGAGAGCGCAAGAAACGTTGAGCATTTTCTCTGTGATCGTGGCCGCTGCAGCACCGGCTTGCTGCGGCCAGAGCATGAGTATTCCAAGCGCACATTTGGGGTGAATGCTTTCCGCGGAATTCCGGCTCTCTCTCGGGGACACGGAGGACCGATCCTGATATGCGTTTGAAAGTCTGCGTAGCGTATCAGGGCGTCCGTTTGGGAGCTGTGATATTCAACCGTAGAGCACCTCAGTAAACCATTTGCCCACATTATAACAGGTTACAACTAAACAGCACGGCACCCGCCGCGGGGGCTCAGTGGTTATGGGGCTCGGCTGCTGATACGAAAGACGCGGGTGCGATCCCGGCCGCGGTGGCCGAATTTCGATAATGGCGAAATTCTAGGGGTCTGTGTGCTGTGCGATGTCAGTGCACGTTAAAGAACCCCAGGTGGTCGAAATTTCCGGAGCCCTTCACTATGGCGTCCCTCATAGCCAGAGTTGCTTTGGGACGTTAAACCCCAATAAACGAATAAACCAAACAACACGGCGAACTAGGGCATCGTCTCACTGGCTAGACGAGCGTCAACGTTAGTGTGATGCCCAGCTGATTTCTAAAGCATTGTGTTTGCTGGGCTTTGTGAATCTTCTGTGTAAACGTTTTGGCGCAAAATGAGACCAAAGAGAAGAAAATATTTCCTTTCTTGAATACCAAGCAGAGCACCTGGTTTGAGCAGGAGTTCGGTCGCTGTGTACGCTGCTACCGAATCTCTTTTATGAGCATCGAAGTAAAGAACTGACGATGGGTCATGAAGGTTCGGTCTTTGTACGTGCCGATGTCTCGTCTTCGAGGTACTTAATGTGTGCTCATGTCAGATTAACTAGCACGCGAACATACCTGGTTAGTGTACGAAATAAATGAAATCGAACTGTGTTTTAAGCGTCTTCAAATATGTGTTTATGCTCAAAACCAAATTCCTGCCTCTTCTCAGCGGCATCGCTTCTTCCCAAAACAAATAATGCACCTAAAACGCTTTAAACCTATCTCTATGCTAAGCATAGTCCCCCCATCATCAGGGGTGGTGCTGGCGTGATGCGTTCTTTTCGTCACAGTCGCGTCCTTAAGTAAACGTTAATTAACGACCCTTCTTCCTCACTTTGGTCCTGCCTTTCCACAAACTCGTATTTATTCCATGCTCAATGCAGGATACGCAACCGGAACCCACTTCTGGTTAACCTGCCTGCATTTCATTTTCCTCTACATCTGTCGTTCGCTCTTTCCCTCTTTCCGATTGAAATATATCCGGAGATATGGCGCCTGCAGGATCGTCACTGACTACTAGCTCCGAAAATGCTGTTTTACATCATTGTGCTGATGCAATATGATAATCGTTAAAAGAGCAGCACAATGCTAAATATATCTCAGGCGTCTTGTGCTGCCTTTAATACTCTCAGTTTCCAAGTAATGTTAGTGCAGAATTCAGATTTTGCACGCGCGTAAAGTGCTAGCGTCTTTCTTCGTGAATGCCGTACTCGCGTATAGCATTTAGAGCCTAGTAGGAGAATCCTGCGCATGGAGCCGCGGGAAGAATTCTGCGGGCTGTTGTCGAAAGCGGGCGTTTCGCCGTGCCGATGGTCATGCATCAGAGGCCAGGTGCTGCTGACAGGCTTAATCATGCCCGCTGTGGGGGGCGCGTGCATTTGTTTGCCTGGAACCCAAAGCGTTGGTCTTGTAGTTTATTTGCTCTCACATGCACGAGACGTTTTGTCTATTTCCTGCTTTTCCTTGATGAATCTGTGCCGGGGTTCTCGCTTTCATAAAATAAACTGGCAGTAGGCAGGCTGCAGTTCCCTGTACCTTCACAAGGTGTACCTGTTAGAGTATTATGCTGCCAAAATTTGCAGAAATCCTGCATTCGCAAAAGAAACAATAAGACTACGAAGGCTAAGAGTGGACAGTAGCTCAGGCCACTCAGCAGTCTAATGCACAAAGCCATTGAAAACTCTCATCAGTGTGAACTGCGACCACAATACTGAGATTATTTGCTAAGAGGCTAACGACAGATTCTGTTATAGGAACCGAAGTTTGGTATAACAGATGGGCAAGCAAGTATTGTTCTCAGCAGTGGTGTCTGCTCTCTTGAACGCTATAATTTGAGTAGCTTTGTATGACTCATTTCAGTGGCGCTTTCACATGCTGATGTGCCTTTGGCAAAAATAGGTGGCACATGATGGTATCATGTTATTGTGCGAGCGGGATTCGTGAGGTTTGGTTTCTTTTAGTGAGCTTTTATTTTTCTTTTATTAAGGGCACAGGGTAAGCCCTATACTTCCCATGCATTTTAGGGCATGTTGAGGTACATGTTTCTCGAAAACTAATAGGTGTACCATGTTAATATATATATCATTTTGTTCCAAATTTTGCGCTCTTTTTACTGAACTAGAATAATTGAAATGTGTTGAAAATTTTATTTTTAATGAAATTTCTAACTGTAGTACATAAATTTCGGCTTTTTTTTCACATTTGAAAATTCATAACGGAAAAACTACTGAGTGAAATTGCTTAATTCTAGTTCAGTAGTTGCCAACACTTATGTAGATGGTTGCAAAAGAAAATCAGCTGTCTGTCTTGAAAGACATTGGAAATAATGGTACCTTTGTAAGAAAAAACACTGTTTCGAGATAATTGAGCCTAAAGTGAAAAAAGATGTGAAAAACAATTTTTATTCGAACAAACACATTCATAGCCATTGGTTTAATAGCCCCCTACTTCGTAGTCACTGTCGCAGTCAATGTTTAACGTTTGGGCTTGTAATTTTGCTTGCCGGGCCTCTTTTGTCAGCTGTCGTGTTGCCCGGTCCGCAAAGTACATACGCTTGTGGTCAGCTTCCCTCAGCCACTCGATGGTTCTGCGCCCTGGGTTCAATCCACACACCTTCAAAACGTTGGCCCATGCGATGCTACCATCATTAAATGAAATAACAGCGTCCAGTGCTTTGAAGCCTAACAAACACGTGCTTTGTCTGAATTTCGGTGAGCTCAACCCTTCCACCGCACTGTCTACACACACAACTGTGTGTAATTGCGGCACAAATGCCGTCCATGTTCATTAAGGCATATTCGCTGCTGCTCTGTAGCACATCCTCTTCCTGGAAGCACACAGAAAATCTTGAAAGCTTCGATGTCGAGGAGCTGGCGCGTTTGGCGTTCGGCGTCTCATTAGGGCGTGGACATCCTTTTGATTTTGCACGATAAGTGTAACGATTGCCGTGAAATTCGCGCCTGCCGAAGGCGTTCTTTCCTCTATGCATCTCCTCTTATCAACAACAACCAACACCAGCACAAAGTACAATACTCATCGGCAGGGAAAGCACTCGTACACAGCTGCATGAAAGTTGCAGAAACGTGGAAAAAACGTGCGCAGCGTCTCAGGATTATCTTGGCTAAAAAAGAGAGCTGAACAATTGTTGGCAAACAATTTTTTATACGTAGCTGATTTCAGACAAGCTTTCAAATCAGGTGGTGGACTTTTTGGTTGAAAAAATTGGCGATAAACGCGGAGGATATCCGGAAAGGGGGCGTGGCCGCTGACTACTTGGTTTCGGAAAAAGCGTTTTTTATCCCGAAATATGGCTTTCTGAGGAAAGTGCGATCATGGAACATGTGCAGAAAGAATGGAACTTCTCAAATTTCAAAAGAAAAAAAAAAACTATTTTTTTCTAATTTTGCCTTACCCTGTGCCCTTAATATAATAAAAGAAGTCAGGTTGTGAACATGATGCAGGCATTGCCAGTGTGACTGTATGGAAAACGGGTTGACACACGGCTTGAAAGACGCGTCTCGGCATCACGATTATTTTTGCGGACGCATTAACTCTAGGGCAAACTTAAACAGGCCGTCGGCAATTTATCGTGCAGAGTGTTTAGGTTCCCTACAAAAGTGCATGGGAAAAAGAAAGTAACCGGACTCTATTTAAGCCTTCAAAATCTACGAAACTGTACAGTACTCGGAAAAAGGGTGCAACAGTAATGATCACACCCTTACTATACGGGGTGTTAAGATCGGAGAACACAAGCCTGGGAAGAATTAGTACCAGACGTGAGTCATTATGAAGCAAAGATGCGGCGAAGGCTGACGACGGCGGCAGCAGCGGCGGAAGCAGTGGCAACGGCGACGGCGGTGGCGGCAAGTGGCCGAGTCTGTCCTCGGGCCACCGGACGGAGTGGTGACACGCAAGGTCAGGTTGTTGCTGTTAATTGATATTTGGTAGGCTGTGCGCTAAAAAGACGTTAACAGGAAAACGAATAGAGACGACAGGAAAGAAGCGCAGCTTTCAACTTTTATGACGAGAAAAGAAGCCAGGCGCACTTATATATCCGCTGATAACCAGAGATGACCTGCGTGATGGAGCGTGAACCCAACAACCAAACAAAAGAGCGAGTAAAAAAGGCATATCTAAGTGAGATTAGAACAAACCAAAGAATGTGAACGTATCAAACACGTGCCGAGGTATGGTAAAATAGGGGGATTCATATCGGCTGACAACAATGTATAACAACATGAGAAAACAGAGCTGTATGAAAGATGACACTGAAAAAGAAGGGCATAACACCATAAAAATATGCCTAACAACATGACGAAATTTATAAGAAATAAAAAAAACAAGTGAAAGATGGGGATAAAAACTGTAAAGGGCGGCAAATAAAATATAAGCACATTAAAAGTTCTAAAAGGAAACTAAAACACAGAGAAGGAAACGGGTTAAGAGTCTAGATGTAACCATCCAAAAAGGCAAGTTCTTTCCTAGAAAGGTTAATAGAAGACGTGCTAACGCACTTGTCTTTCCTTATGTCAATAAAAAAGGCCTCAGTGACTTCTCTTTCAGTCTTGTCCTGCGCCTTGGCTAGAAAATTAGTTTCATTAAACTTGGGGTAGCAGTTTTGGCAACTGCTGCAGTGTAACGGAAGGTTACCTCCAGATTTGTTCTTCAGGGTGACGTTGTGGCTGCGGGCGCGCTCATTGAAACATTTCCCGGTTTGACCCACATACACTTTGCCGCACGTCAAGGGAATCTCGTTCACAACACTGGCTGTGCACTGTGTGTACACGGTTCGATGCTTGATATTACAGGCCTTCTTAACACGCTTCTTGGTCACCATCGGACATAATTTCGCCAGTTTGCAGGGAGCCGAAAAAACCAGCTTAACCACGTGACGAGACGCAACTTTCTTCAAATTGCGTGAAAGACCGTGTAGGTAAGGCATAATCTGTACAGGTTTCTGTTCTGTCTGATGTTTAGCATGGCCTGATTTTTTAATTTTTTGCAAGAAGTTTTCAGACATATTGGTGACCATATGTGCAGGGTAACCTGCAGAGGAAATTCGGTCGATCTGGCACTGGAAACTGTCACCTATCTTGTGGGCGCAGGATTTTTCTAATGCAGATTTCATGCAAACAGATACTATGCCACGCTTTGCCAGCTCACATATCTCGGTGGACACCTGAACCGCGCCGTAAGAGAAAGGGAGGAAGGTGGGAGTGAACGAAGAAACGAAGAAAAAGGTACTGTAGTGTAGCAGCTTCTGTAGCAGGTGCTGTGTAGCAGCTTCACAGACTAAGAATTGCGGTCTTTCCAGATAATGTCTTATTACTTGCTTGCAGTAGGATAATTAAAAAGGTAAGGAGGCAAGAAACACAGGAGCCTTCAAAAAAGGGGAAAAAAAGCAATTCGTTGTTCTACCGTAATTCACCAAATGTCACACCGTTTGAAGGAAGTAGGCAGCAGATATGTCATTGATGTTCTTTTTCCTGCAGGAAACAAGGTCGGCAAATTGTGTGGCGTTGTAGATAGAAGGGCCAGGGAAGAGGAAAATGAAAGACGAAAAACAAAAAAAAAGGTTGCCAGATTAAACATGACCTGTGCTTTGTCCCTTCCACTGAAGGTGTTGTGTATGAAGTGCCGTTCACGCGCGGGAAGACCTATATAGGTCAAACAGGAAATCGCTTGAACATCTGCCTAAGAGACCACGACACTTGTTTTAAAAGGGCTCCGTCGTCATATTTAGCCTTGCATTACAGGAACTATCCCCGGAATAACCAACCTCATTATTCTGAAAAATCATGTACCTCCATTTTCAATGAAACTAGGATCCTGTACAAACACAAAGATAAACAAACAAGGGAAATCATTGAAGAGTTTCATATCCACAAAAACATTGACTCGTGCGTGAGCACCCCCTCTATAACTGTTCATGACTGTGAACTAATGTATCTTGATAATGGTGATTGGTGTACCACTATGGCTTTTGGTGTTGCCATGCGCTCTTGGTTGTCGATGGAGTATATATTGCGTGTTGTTTCTAATAAACTTTCAGTTGATGGTCAGCGCCGGTCCTGTTGTCTTCTTCTTCTTTGTCGCTCGTCTCAGCGCTGTTTTTTTTTTCCCCATCATCCTGTGTTGTCGCCTTCCAGTTTGGTCGGTCGTCCCAAAGATAAGTTGGCAAGAGAAATCCTTGACACCTCTTTTCTTTACAAATTTGGTAAGGATACGCTCATCAATGATACGTCATTCGCTCTTCGGCAAAATAAATTCAGTGGCTTAATTCAAGCTAATCTTGTCTAATTAGCCGTGTGCCGTGTTGTACTCCTCTGGGTTTTTCCTTAGTTCGGCTGTCTGTTTGATTTTCTACGGTTCCAGCGGTATTCCTGGTTCGCTGTTTGTGTTCACCAAATCTCTGATTACGCTTTTCGTCATGTGGTTGGGCATGCGGTTTGCTGTTTTCTTCCAGTGATTTCTTGGAGTAAACCTTCAGTTGTCAGCACTCGTCCTGTTTGCTCCTTTTCTCTGTGCCGTTGTGGCGCGCTATGTCTTCATCTAATACGCTATACAACAAGCCCAAACTATTACTTTGTTAAGACGCACTAACAAATGACACAGTCGGTAGCCCGCAACTTGAAGAATTTCTATACAGGCTAAGCTCTGCTCAGCCCTCATAATATTTACCATGCAAATTTCTTTAAGTTATCATTGCCATAATTTTATATTTCTTGAGTATTGCCCAGAAAGATCTTTTCTCTTTCTGAATTTTCGTTGTGTAATTCTGATAGTGCATCTTTTTAATTTTCGAACATAAATGCTTTCTAGTATGTATTGTCACCACTGCACTGAAAATGGCCATATGTTCCCGGGCGACAGTGTCTTTTCTGTGTTCTTGATTTACGGTCCTATGGTTTATTCTTATGTTCCTGCATTTTTTTTTTGGCGCTCCAAGTTTGCCCTTTCCAGTAGCAGCCTTTGAGAGGTAAATAGTGGGGTGTAAATAAATAAGTATTAATTATTTTGCTAAGGTTGCTCATTAAGAATACTAGCTAAGCGTCGTAGTGCCTATCTATTGGTAATGCTCTCGTTTACACACTATAGGCGTGATGTGCAATGTTTGTCGGCTTTGACCGTTCAAAACACCGCGACGGCGAATATTTCTTCAACGACGTTTCTTCTGCCATGCTCAGTGACGTTTTATGTGCTCGGTTCTACTAGGCTCCGGTACTTCGCTGTGTGTGTAGTTTATTTACTGACAAAGTAGCATCCTGCTGTATCTCTTATTCTGAAGGTGATGCTAGATATGGCAACAGCGGTAGGTCAGAAAAACTCGGCGATATGAAGCCATGCGCACTTTCCTGTTTTATTTTCCAAACGTTCTACCCAGCTGAAAAATCAAAGAGAAACGAAGTCAACGAACTGTATTACTGGTCCAAAAGAAACACAGAAAGAGAGTAGAAAATCCAAAGATAGAAGAAACGCAGATGTAAGCAGCGTATCCGAAAACACGGTTTCGCTGATCGGCACCCTGAGAGATCCTGTTGCGCTCGCTGACCGGTAGCGTGAAACATGCCGACCAAGCAAGCCAATGAAGTTGGGAGACGACAGGGTGGCAGCGAGGGCAGTTGTACTGGAGGGACGGAGGGAAAAGCGAAGTGGGTAAGTAAAAGAGGAATCTGCGTGTCTGGCGTCAAAAGGAAATTGAACTTGTTCCCAGACTCTAAGGTTTATTTTTGTTTTCATCTTTCGCCGGCTTCTTATTTTGTGTGCGCCTGAGGCCGCATTCTGCGCGGTCTGTTTTGCTTGTTGAAGATCAGGGCTTTCGCCGAAAAAAAAAAACGCCTTCTATACCTACCTCGCACCAGTACTGTGCAGCATCTACGAAGTCAGGACGCACTCCGATAGGGGCAGTCTCGCAGTATCCTTCAAAATCTCGATGCCAGCACAATCAGCGTTCTTGGAGCTCTGCAATTTAGGGATAACGAAGTTAATGTTAGTATACATGGTCTGTTCTGAAAGTAGTAGGACTCACTTTTTTAAACAAAATTTATTCAAGGGAATAGTACAAACTATTACATTTTTTCAAGGTAGCACCCTTCCGCACCTACACGCTGCTGCCAATGAGTTTTACAGTTTTCGTACGAATCCAGGAACGCCTGGACCGGAATGCTGTTTAGCTCCCTTGTCACGGCCTGTTGAACCACCTCTACCGATCCGTGATGTTCCCCCTTGAGCGTCGATTTTATTCTCGGGAATAGAAGTCTGGCGGGGCCAAGTCGAGGCTGTAGGGGGGCTGAGGCATCGTTGCCGCCCAGTGCTGGGCAAAAAATCGGGGTCCTCATTCACATGAAGAAGATCTTACCGGTTGGCCTTTTCCTCCTCTGACAACACTCCCGGCACCAACTTCGCGCACGCTATCCTCATGGATAAGTTTTCTGTCACGATCTCAAAAACTTGGGTCTGAGCAATGCTCAAGTCATCAGCAATCATTCTGATACTCATTATACGATCACTGTTAAGTAAATGTTTCACTCGCTACACATTTTCGTTGGTCTTGCTGGTCCAAGGGCGTTTGGAGCGGTCGTCTTCCTCTACTCTTTCCTTACTTTCTCGGAACAGCTTGTGCCACTCAAAAAACACCTGATCTACCCATGGAAGCGTCACTGTAGGTCTCCTTAGTCATGTTGTGAGTCTCTTTGCCCGTTTTACGAAGATTTACTCAAAATTTGATCGCGTATCGCTGATCCAGTAAACGCACGATGATTCTGCGTGACGAGACGTTTTGACAGGGGTTCACAGTACAAGCGACCTCCTCTCTTCAACGGCCAAGAGCCGACTGCCCATTTTCCCCAGCATTCCCAATATCCCCCTTCAGCGATCCTGCACGCGCAAACCACCTTTCGTCCGCCCGTTCGCCCAGGAAAAAGCCAGTCCTACTACTTTCAGAACAGACCCGGTATATATGTGGCAGAAACAAAGGAAACATATCCGCTGTAACCTAAAAGCAATTAGATGCTAACAGCTGATGAAGTCATGTCCACTGTAACCTAAAAACAATTAGAAATTATAATCATTGAATAGTGCATTCCAAGGAATCGCCAGTTGAGCTTGAGAAAGGGGTTCAGAAAAAAGGTACAAAAAGAAGAAAACTCGAACGGACACTTAAGCTCCCCCTTTAGGATGCGATATGATTGCGCTAAGTGGTTGATAGCCATAAATGCGGAATTGGTTATTTTCTAATTTAAATTCATAGATCGTGGGGAGTCATCACACTAGTCCTGCGCCTGCCGATGGCAGGTGCTGCCACCGGTGGGGCTTCTGTGACCCCAGTTGCTCTTCCTTAGCAACCTCTCACGACCAATAATAATTCAACTGCCCCGTGCCACGGTGGGCAGTTTTCTCGCACTCCAATGAACAGGTTGTAATGACGTTTCAAACTCACGTGACGTAGGCGCCCATTGCCCCCTAGGTTGCTTGACGAGCCATTTCGCGGAGCTGATGAAAGGCCATACTGCGCATGCGCGAGGAGCGGTGACGTCACACGGCGCACAGCTGGCGCGCCGTCGCCGTTGCTGCGCGGGTGACTCAGAGGTGCCGCCGCTGCGCTCGCCATTTGCGCATGCGCAGTAGTGGCGCATAGCTAGCGTGCTAGGGCCACCGCCGCTGCCGCGCGCTCTCCGTCGCCTCTCTCTCTCTCCTCGTTGCTTTCACAATCCTCCAGGGATAACCAGAGCTAAACCATTGCCAATTTTTTCGCGGAATTTTCGCTCACGCCGAACGACGTCGACGCCGACACGGGCTTTTCGGCTACACGAACCCTGAATGCTCTCGCGTTAATGCGGTGCCGGCATCCATCGAGCTGGTCGCGTAAGGTGGTACCATTCATCGATATGTCATACGAAGTATTCTCGTTTATTTAGGAACTTCAGAAAACCATGTAGCTTTGCTTCTACAACTTTGCAACATTGTTATTGCTCCTGTTATTGAAACAACAGTCGGCGTCATGCTGGAAACTCATGGACCCCCGATGAACTCGGGGCAACAGAACGCCGGCTCCCCAGACACGCCAGCCACTTAAGCTCCTACAGCACTGCATAGTTCTAGCGAGACTGAGTACAAGTCGATGTGAGCCTCATCTCGAACTCTCTCTTTACCTGCTTCTGGTTCTGCAGAAAGCTCTTGAGCTTGTTTGCCGGCGCTTGTTTGCTTAGGGCGGCTGCTTTAGGCGACCGTATTTTTGACATTATGGATTTGCGGGCGGAGCTCGCCGAGCGAAAACTGCGACACGGCGTGCCTCTGCCGCCTACCCGTTGACTCTGCGAAAGAACAACCCGGGGCGCCTGGCGCTGGAGTTCGTTTCGCGACGCTGCACCTGTCGCTGGCGGGTCATGTTTACGCCATGGTTTTCCAGTGACTCTCAACTGCTTGTGAAAAGCGGAATGGTTTTTTTTTTTTTTGCGGGAAAATCGATTTGTGTACACTATCACAAAGCTTCACTGCCTCTTGTGTGCTTAGGGCACTGGCAGCTGCCTTGAGTCTGCGAAGCTCAGTGTTTGCAAACGCGAAAGCATTTTTGCGTGACGTAATTTATTTTTGCCCCAATGAGCGTTCTCGATAACGCGCTGGCGGCAATAATGTGCTGCAGGAGAGCTTTTTGAACCAAGTATTTTACGTAGAAGGGTACATGAATCTGAATTGTTTATTTTGTTTAAAACAGAAATTTTTCTGATATGAACACGTGGCACTGAGCTTTCCAAGCTGGTGTTTTGTCTAAAACCACCATGCCTGGTAACGCGTTTATAAATGTCCATAGTTCGTAACCTGTATTTTCTTAGTTCCCAGAACAAAATTCCTTGGAATGTAAGCCGCTGCAGACGCTGAAGAGAACCCAGTTCGATGATGTAGAACAGACTTTGCCTCTTTAAATGACACAATGTCCGCGGTATGCACTCTCTGGTGTTGACTTCGGGGTGATCGAAGCCCCGGTGTCGGACGCTGAAGGGTTTTGGCAGCATTTAGTTTGAATCGAATCACAGTATGTCTTTTTTTCTGGAATGGTGGATGAGGATGTACAAGTACAGGTTAGGGCCAGTGTCAGATCGTCTGGCGGGTCCAGACATAAGCTTAGATCCGCAGAGTCCTGAACTAAGGAATGCGCCCACCTGACTCGCCCAACATTCAAAAAGCTTATAAAGTATACCTCTTTCTCTCTCCTGCAGTTCTGCGCAAACAAACTGCGAGACCAGAGAAAGCACCAAGACATTGCTCTGGACAGCTGGTATTGAAGTGACCTGGCTTCAGCTGCATCCTTTCATGTGTTTAAAGCTTCACACACGTAGCTAAGGTGCAACAACCTCACGCTACACTTGGGAGCTAGGACTATAGTGGTTTCTGCATAATGGTTGGGGTAACGAGTTTGTCACAACTCATTCGTCTTTTCGAACCACAGTAGGTGGAGGTACTTAACAGCGCTAATTGATTACGAGATGGTACGTTGTTGCCATTAACCCTTAGTGCATACCGTGAAAGCGTGTGAGGGGACGAAGCACTGCCAAAGAGGAAAAGGCGCCAAGTGTCAGTTAACTATATAAGAGGCCTATCTTACTGTGCTTTTGCATACATGTGCAGTCTGAGTCTTGCCTTATTTCCATCACAATTAACTATCGCCAGCCAATAACAAACAACATTCGCCAATTTATTACTCGCGTAATGGTATTATTACAGTTTAGAGACACACTCTTGATGTGACATTTCACGTTGGAAAAGCGCTAACGGGACTGGAGCGACACAAAGGCACCAGTGACATAGACTAGGACACCGTTTAATTTATTGTTTATTTATTGATTTATACCGGAATGACTTACTTTTGATAGCCCAAGCATTTAATAGGGGATTAAGTAATACTTGAAAATCATACATATCAAATACAACTAGTGCGCAATGTATTCAAACACCCCAAAAAAACAATCCAAAACCAACTGGGAGTCCATAAAGTTCATGCGGCACGTTTCGGGATCTGGAGGGGGGGGGGGGGGGGGGGGGGGGGGGGGGGGGGGGGGGGTAATGTAGTTTTGTGCAGGATTGTACGTCCCCTAGCAAGAACTGCTTTATTTCTTCCATTGTTACGTTTCTTATGCTTAGTCGCCAGTTTCGACACCAACACTATACCGCAAGGGAGCGCCCCTATGCTGTGCTGCACAAAATAATTGGAATGGGAAGTGTACTGCGACCGCTGGCGGCAACTCCGACCCGCCGTCATATTTAGTCCAGCGCGAGTGACGCGATGACCACGTGGTGCGGATTTTATGTGGAATAGCGCATGCTCTGCGATTCGCAGCAAAGAATGAAGCATACCATTAATGTGTTGCTAATCAAGCATAAAAGGGCTGCAGGTGCTGCTTGGGTATAAAGTCATCTGAACTGCCACAATAAAAATTCGAACTGCGCGGAACCCACGCGCTGCGCTGTTCCCTTATATTTTCATAACGCTTGTAACCTGCTGGTAATAAAAAGACGCTAGAGTTGTTCATAATAAAATCAAGGACTGTAGCGCTTTTTTTTTATTACCAATAAGGTAAGAGTGCGATAAAAACAAAGGCAAACAGCGTATTACAATGGTGCCGTGCTTTTCGCGTTTGTTTTTGTGGCCCCTGTGTGCACTGAAATACATGACATCAATTAGCAGTGTATGTCGACAGAGGTGCCTAGCGAGGAAGCGATGTCTTTCTTTCTTTTTTCGGCTCAGTGTGAGAAAGAATAGTACGAATGACATTTCACTTTCACCTTCTTCTTTCCATCCACTAGGAATTTCTCGAACTGAACTGTAGAGAAGTTATTCTTAAAAAGTAAAGAATAAGAATGTGTCATTTGCTCTGCCGGCGATAGAGTTTACATTATGATTACTGGGTAAACCGTAATGACATCGTAGTTCCTGTTCAGTTTTACGGGGTAATAACTGTTTACAGCATATGACACAATTAGGCAACTATGTTTCCCCGAGACGGTGATGTGTTAGTATTAAACAAACGTTCTATTCGGTAGGAAAACAGTCTGTCTAAGAAAGCATAACATTCACAATTTACTATTAAATATAATGTGCCAGTTTAGATATCCTTCAGAAATCACGCTTTAATCATACAAAGAATAAATCCCAATAAAAGGTACCCCACAAAGTGCGAAGGATCTATAAGGTGCAATTGCTAGGAGTAATGTTAAAACAACACCGAAATAAGTTTCAGACAAAAAGAAAGAAAAGTGTTTAAAAACCCTTAATGCACCCTTAGCATATACCCTCAGTACGAAGCAATTTCAAGTTAGAATTGTCACGAAGGAAACAAGTAACTGCACTTATAAAAGTACTTGAATTGACAATACACATTAAGCAAACGTGATTAGAATAAAATTACAGTCAAGTATTCATAAAGGCATACCATATGAGGGCAACATTTTCGTGAGCTAATATAAGAAAATTGAGGCCGAGGCTCTTACCCGTAAGAAAATTTCTTTTTGTAATTCAGGAAATGAAATCAGAATGAAATTTCTGGAGATTCAAGATTCGGTATGAACTACCTATCTCATCATAATTAAAAATATGGCATTCACCAAACATTCACCGACCATTCGTAGCTTGGCGCGAGTGAGATTGCAAAAGTATGATTGAGAGAGAGAAGAGCATCTGTGTAATAAAAGAAAGAGACAACTATCTGGAGCAAGCGCATTGGGAAGTAATTTTGAAGCAGCAAGTTTCCATGGCGCACTGTTCGCATTTGTGTGCCCTGAAGAATGAATTTCGCGAAGCACAGCAAGAGCAACCCGGCACTCTTTCTGTGCATTTACCTTCTCCGACAATCACGCGGAACGCGCTGCGCTGCAATCGGGGCAACGTGAATTTCAGGAGAAACAATATTTGCGAATATTCAGAGAACCGCTTACCCCACACAGGCCGGCGTCGTTCGCGGGAACAATTTTTTTCCGCCGGATACTGTGAGGCCGTACAACTCGCCGCTTGGCGTCTTTGCTCCCGCTGGGATAACAACGAGTGTTTTATCCGATTCCCGCCTGTCTCTGCAAACAAAATCTCCGCTACCAGGCATTCTTTGATGTCTTGATGGATTTGTTAGGCGCACAAGCGTCAAAAGCAAACGCTACACAAGGTTTCGCACAGTGTGCGTGCGTGCGTGCGCGTGCGTGCGTGCGTGTGTGTGTACGTGTGCGTGCGCGTGTGTGTGTGTGCGTGCGTGTGTGTGTGTGTGTGTGTGTGTGTGTGTGTGTGTGTGTGTGTGTGTGTGTGTGCGTGCGTGTGTGTGTGTGTGTGTGTGTGTGTGTGTGTGTGTGTGTGTGTGTGTGTGTGTGTGTGTGTGTGTGTGTGTGTGTGTGTGTGTGTGTGTGTGTGTGTGTGTGTGTGTGTGTGTGTGTGTGTGTTGGCGGCCGCGACGAAGAAGCGAGGTGGACAAATTATGTCGGGAAATGACCACGTGACGGTGGAGAGCGATTGCGGGAGGGCAGTCGAGGCAGCGAAGAGAAATAGAGAGCGATATTTTTAGTGCGGCACGGTTCGGAACTTGGGGGGGGGGGGGCTGTTACTTTTGTCCCCGAT